>NW_004797701.1:29625-30544 GCF_000002075.1 Aplysia californica
GGAAACAAAACCCTCTGTACATACATACATCCATACATCCCCCTACTCAGTACACCCTGCCAACTAGCCGCAAAGCGAGCCGATAGCAAGGATCGGAAAGCCACCGTCGTATCAAGCGCCAATTTATTACAACTAACTCTCTGGCGTCGTCCGTCGTCGACTTCTTCTCCCTCCAGTCTTCGGTCGGTCCACCCACCCGGGGTGCGTGCGTGCGTGTGTCTGTCTGTGTGTGCCAAGGTCCATATTATTATCTTCACCCGCGTTTCTGTTCTGTGCCGGGCGTAGATCTACCACTTCATGCTTTAAGCAGTTTGGGTAAGACTTTGTGATATAAGTTTCGCGACCCGGCCTCAACGTGTTGCTAAGACGAGGTGGCGGCGATCAGTTAGATTTTTGCTGTGTGGTGTGTTTGTTTTTTTCGATTTTACTTCGGAAGGAACCGTTTTTCAGGCCGAAGGCAGGGCTCGAACCCAGACGGCTGCTGGATCGAAAAAGTAAAGTAAAGTAAAGTAAAGTAAAGTAAAGTAAAGTAAAGTAAAGTAAAGTAAAGTAAAGTAAAGTAAACTGAAGGAGCCATTCTGATTCTGGGGGATTTAACCCCGTTCACAGCCTCAAGCGAGAAGACTTTATTGTAAGTTTGTTAGTAAGACCATAAAACGCTGGACTAACGGGGAAAAACGGTTAACAATACCAGAGTGTTACTTATGTTTTGAATCCTTTAAATAAAAAGAAAGAATGTGCTGTAGCTGTTAGAATGACAGCAGTGAAACAGGTAGGATTTTTGTCCATGTTCCTGTATCTCTGCTTAGTAGACAAATTAATGAAATTAACACTTTTGTTTCCATGCCCGCCTGTATGCCTTTTTAGGGCCTACCTGTCCCCCCTGTCCGGGGTTATGGATATTTTATATATATAGATT
>NW_004797701.1:30644-33272 GCF_000002075.1 Aplysia californica
GAGAGAGAGAGAGAGAGAGAGAGAGAGAGAGAGAGAGAGAGAGAGAGAGAGATAAACATCAGGGAAATCGAGAAATCAGGCATGGTATATCAATTGGGGGGAGGGGGGGGAGGGTCGTTGAGGAAAATGGGAGGGGGGTGGTAGAGCTGACTGGTGTAAGGAGAAGTAACAGCCTGCACAGCTGTTAGAGTTTCCGGTTAATGTGTATATTTTAAAGATTTCACCGGGTTACCATCAGAATACTGATTATATTATCAGGCATAACACGGTGAATGTTAACGATTATAAATTATTGTCCGTCCAGATCGCATGTGACCGGGAATTTGTTTGTGAGTGCAAGCACGGTACTAGTACTAATGTATATATGATTTATGTGTAGGGGCCTATTATACAGATGTGTGTGGAAGAGAGGAAATGTGAGGGAGTGTTTGTGTTTGGGTGTGCGCTCGCGTGTGTATGTGTGTGTGTGTGTGTGTGTTTGTCGTTGTCAGGTTTCGAACCCGGGACCAGTTGAATGGCAGGCAAACACCGTCACCTCTGGACCACGAGAAACCCCCAATCAAATCTGTCAACCTTATCTTTCCTTCTCTTTTCTTCGTACATTGTATTACTCTTCGGTGACTACTCTAATCTTCGGCACTCATGATGATGGATATCTATGACCTATTTGTGTTGCAAGTGCCTCAAAACTCTTACAAAGTGAGTGGTTGGCGGGTGTTCGTGTGAGGTTTGCTCCATATTTCCTATAAGACATCAGAATAATATGTTGTCCTTATCTTTCATTTTTTTGTATGTTTTTCTCTTGTAAAAACTTTGATCTTCGGCACTTGTAAGTTATTTGACCTATTTGTGTTGCAAGTGCCTTAAAACTCTTACTATTTTTTTTAATGAAAAAAAACAACGAATTACGTGTAGGCGCACTGTGTTTTACAAGAGGTCAAGGGTAAGGCCACGTGGAATCTGGAGAATAAGGGTACAGAAAAGTGGGATGGTGAACATGGAACAATGTCATGCAAGAGGCTTGCCCTGAATTGGGAACGGTGGACAATGTTTAGTTTGTTCGTGGCTTATACACTGATGAAAGTATGCAATAATGATGATGATGATGTTTCTTATTATCATGTCACAAACGATCTATATGGCGACGGTAGCCTAGTGGTTAGCCTGCCGGACTCATAATTGTGAGATTACGTGTTCGGGGGTTCGAGCCTCAGCTCGGTCCGACGTTGTGTCCTTGGGAAAGGCACTTCACACGAATTTCCCATTTGGCGCGGTCCTTTCGGAGATGAACGTCAAACTTGGAGGTCCCCTCATTTAGATAACCTAAAAGTGTTGATAGGAGCGTTAAACTCATACACCATTTTTACCTTTTTTTCGCAGACGATCTCACTGGGCACAGTCGCCCCTCCCTCATAAGATAAAGAATATTTCGGCCGTTCTGCTGAGGTCTCGGAGGACACTATCGCCAACATGTTAGGTGACCAGAGAGAACTGGTCTCCTTCCTCCCACCAATCAGCAGCCGCCCCGACTTGGCGCACAGTGAGCCCGACGTGGTCCGATGCTCCGCATCCTCGTCCGCCAAGCCCCGCCCCCAGCCAACCAAGAGCCAGTCCTTCAACGTGGGCGAGGACAGCTCCGTCACGGACGCCTCCAAGCGGCGACTGAGTCAGGGAGATGACCCTTACTGGCTGCCCCAGGTAATTTTGTTGTTGGAGTTTTAGAGTTTTTCACCTCCGTTTTAGCCCGAATTAGGTTATTCAAGAGGTGGACCCCCAGGGTTCATAACTCGCCTTCGCCATATTCAAAATCATCATCATCATCATCATCATCATTATCATCATCATCATCATCATCATCATCCTTTGCTGGAGTATTAACCACCAACAAGAGTTTTCCATTTATGCTATGGTCTCCTCCTCTGTCCAGCTGTATCCTACATGTTTTAGGTCTGAACTTTAGTCCCTTCTTCAACTGCTTTTACTTTTAGGCATGTTTCTCCTTACGGCAGAACGCATTGGGCAATAGCCACTTTTGGTCGGTGAAGCATCGGCAATGACGTTCACTTGTTCATGCTTTGTATTTTCCACTTTTAAAGTGGGGGGGGGGTGTACCTTGACAAGTACACTGCCCATAAAAATATATGGTTACATCTTTACTTTACTTTTATCCGCTGCTTATACCCTTTTGGGTGTCGCGGGGAAAGAGACGTCTCTCTGTCGCCAGCTGGAGAGCTTAATAATGACTAATGCTTCTCTAACTCCATCTATCCAGTCTTTATTTTTTTATGTGGGCACATTGTGCTGGGTGATGTGTTGGTAATCGCATGAGATGTCCGAACCGTTTGATCCCTAGGTGTTGGATGTGATGCGTGACATCATTAATGCCCACCATTTCTCTCGGTCCATATTGCGATCTAGGGCCTCATCGCGTGCGACAGACTGGGAGTGTGACAGGTTTAGAGAATCACCATTGGTCAAAATACCTAGCCAAGTAGTGCCGGTCGACACGTCGTTTGTGGTGTGTGTGTGTGTGTGTGTGTGTGTGTGTGTGTATGATTTGTGTGTGTGTGTGTTTGTGTGTGTGTGTGTGTGTGTGTATGTGGAGCGTGTGTGTATGAATGTGTCTGT
>NW_004797701.1:33372-34911 GCF_000002075.1 Aplysia californica
GGGGGGTTCATCTTCAGTTCCCCCCAATGCAAGTTTTGTGAATATAATTGTATTGGTGTTTTTTTTTGTGGTTTTTTATTTTGCGGACAGCAGGAGGAGAAGGAGGAGGAGGCTGAAGAGGAGGAGGAGAAGGAGGAGGAGAATGACTGGAGGAGGAGAAGAACTTGCACGGTATTGGCCATGTACGGAATTTTTAAAAAATCAATGTTAACGGTTCACATAGTTCCCAACTGACGGACTTAGTACTTCCTTGTCCATCTTGACTTTAAAATTCACCACTGTCTCTCTTCGCGCATAAGGAGACGGTTTTAGTTTTGTCGCTTTTGCCGCTCGCGACAGAACATTTTGGCGCAGTGTGGTTGCGGATAAGGATACACATCTCGCGACTCATCACTAGCGACTGTCGCCCGCGACTAAACGTTGCGTTGCGTACAAGGAGACATAGGCTAATTGACCACCCGCCCTTGAGGGTCCCTATAGGCCGCGGATACCGGAACTAACGCTGGGGTGCCTTGCTAAAATTAATGCCCACTGGAGTCGGCTATTAGCTGGCTGCTAGACGAAAATGTATTAGTTGTCTTGCTCATTGCTCACTCCCCGTTAATGGTAACTCACAGCACTCTCGTGACTCACTGGGTCATGTATTTGTGTCATTGAAGCTGGATGTCCCAATCCTTTTTTTCCCCATCCTCTCTCTCTCTCTCTCTCTCTCTCTCTCTCTCTCTCTGTGTGTGTCTCTCTCTCTCACTAGGGCTTATGATGAACTATTTCGTACAGTTTTGGTTTCACTTTCACGGTATTCATGTGTAACTTTGTCTTTTTATCAGTGACCATATTGGTTATTAAGATAGCCTACAAAAACTGAATTTTGTGCGTGTGTGTGTGTGTGCTCCGCATATCAGCAAACGACGGGACTGTGTATCAAACTTTCGTTTGTATTCTCACGCTGTCGCCCGCTGAACAAAGTGTAGATCTAGTGGACAGACTTTATTTAGCTTTCAGCTGTGATAAATCTCCCTCAGCTGTGATAACTCTTCATCAGCTGTGATAACTCTTCATCAGCTGTGATAAATAAGCAATAACTGACCATCATATAATCTGTGATTATTGACCCGTCCCGTGATAAATTATTCTTGAACTTTCTGTGACGTTGAAAAAACTATGGCGAGTTTTGTGAGCGTGACTGTGGGTATGAGCTGCGAACAATTCTTGTGATAGAGACGAGGAGAGACGGGTTTTTTCCTCACTGTAGTTTGTGCGCGGAATATGAAGAACGTCTTTGTGAAAATCCTGGGAAGCGATCGGAAACGTTCGTCACAGAAAAAGAAGCAATGTCCCGTGATTACTCCGGAGCCGCCAAGGTATGTTTGATGTTGATGTGGTTGTTGTTGTTGTTGTTGGTGGTGTTGTTGTTGTTGTTGGTGGTGGTGGTGGCGTTGTCGTTGTCGTTGTTGTTGTTGGTGGTGAGGTTGTCGTTGTCGTTGTTGTTGTTTCTGTGTGTGCCAAGGTCCATATTATTATCTTCACCTGCGTTTCTGT
>NW_004797701.1:35011-80940 GCF_000002075.1 Aplysia californica
AGAGAGAGAGAGAGAGAGAGAGAAGGCAGGCGAATTTGACAAGTCAGAAAGACAGATATACTCAGTAACTATTTTTCTTTCGGGCAGGCCAAGAGAGAAGCTTGCAAGCTGCGCAGATTCGCAAATGGAAATGAAGCTTTTAGATTCCCAAGCTCAAAATATATTCATTCTATTATATAATATACGTGTACAATTGAAACGGTTTAAGACAGCCAGCCTTTGTTTAGGAGAAAAGTGGTTATCTTAGACAGATGGACGTCTTACACAATGTGATTATAATGAAAATGAAAAAAATAGGTGAAGGAGGAAACTGGAAGTGACCGTTTGAGCAGGGGATTGTCTTACACAGGTAGCCTTCAGAGCAGGTTCAACTGTAAATAGTTATTTATAATTCTCTGAAGATACAGTCAAGCATGCCCTAACAATCATCTGTATTTTATAAGACAATCACATGTTCAAAAGGTCGCTTCCCATTTCCTCCCTTGTGTAATTTTTTTTTTTTACTTTGTATTGACACTGTGTAAGATGTCCACCTGTCTAAGACAACCACTTTTCTTCTCAACAATGAGTGGCCATCTTAGACAGTTTCAACTGTATTTTCTTTTTCTTTGTGTTGTTCAGAGGAGCCGGCAGGCTGGAAAATGCCTGTGGAGATTTTCTCGTCGAAGAAAGAAAACCACAAACAGCACAAGTCGAAACGCCTCCGCTCCTACTACAAGGCACAGGCAGAGCTGATCACAGCCTACGAGGACATTTCCCTCAATGTAGAGGTGGACATCTCACAAAATGACCCACAGGTCAGCATCTCTTCTCTCTACATTTAAACAAAATTATAGAGGTGTTTTTTACATCCCCATTGACGCAGATATCATTTAGGAGGTGTGTTTTGACACTGACTGTCAGGATCTCTCAAAATGACCCATAGGTCATAATATGCTCTTCTTTCTACATTTCTTTTTTTTAATGTAGGAGTTTTTTAATATTTTAGGAGGTGGGTTTTGACACTGCCTGTCAGATTCAGCCCGAGCTGAGAGGGATTCAACAACCCAGTAGAAAGACTGAGAAACTCGATTAATATTCTCTCCCACAGTGGAATTGAACTCAGGTCACCTGCATGCGACGGCGAAGCACCTGTACCACAGTGGTACAGGTGCTCTCCTCTTTATTCTGCTATTTTTTTTTTCTGCTTTATGATGTGGTGTGGTTTGTATGTTCTATTTAATCTAAAACTTATCTACCGTCTTGGGGACAAGTTGAATTCAAATTAAATATACGTTAATTATTACAAGTTCAAATTTTGATTATTTTTATTAGAATTTATGCCTGCATAGAAGCAGTGGAGTAGACATCCCACCCCATTTTTTAGATAAATCAGCCGTTTCAGCAACACGTTCCATTCAGTCCAAATGTCTTGTTATTAATTTTTTCTAGTTAAAATCTAATTAGATCTTAATTTTTTTTGGAATTTATGTACAACAGACAGAATAGATTTTTCATAGACTGCGTTCTAGTTTATCAAGCAGGAGGAGGACAGGCAATTAAAATTTCAGTCGTCACTGGGCAATACCTCAAACTTTTGTGTGTTGGTCGACTTTGTTACAAAATGTTCTACTGTGACTGGCATTTCATTTTTGGTCTGTTTTTTAAAAATTAATCTACTAGATCTATGTGGTTAAACATTCCAATGTTATTTAGAAAGCAAAAGAGGTTTGATTTGCAGAACAGTTAATATACAATCATATGAGCAAAATGAACGGAACTGGCAGCATAAAAGCCACAAACAAAAGGGAACAAACAACCGTAATATTCCTCGTCCAAACACTGCACGTACCTTTCAACTATCACCTAACACAAACAACCCAGAAAAACAACCCGATGCAGTTGCTATGCTATTAAACCATGTCTACGAAAAAGTAAAATATCTGCTCTGCCAGCATCCCAAACTACAGGATCTCTGATGGCAACTTTCTTCCTTCTTTTCCTATACTCTATACCGCAGCAAAGAACAAAATGTGGAAGACCTCCTCCTTTTTAGTATGGTCTAAGGCAGAATGCACATGCTCAAAGGCATCTAGATTAACAGCAACAACAAAATTTAGAAGCCAAATGACTTATCAAAATGGTTAGAGTACTTGACATCAAAAGAGGAAAGGAAAGAAGTTGGAGATATTACACTATGGAATTATCACACATGTATTTCTGAGCATAGATGTTTATAAAATAAAATAAGATAAGATATATCTTAATTGTCCAGATCCTGGCACACTGGTTTTTGTGTTTCACCACGTACACACATACACACACATAGACACGCACACAGACAGACACACACACACACACACACACACACACACACACATGCTTACGCACACATTCGCGCGCACATGTGCACACCCATATACACACACACTCTTCCCTCACACATCCTCCCTTCCACACACATCTGTGCACATAACCATAATAATATAATAGCATACTTGCACTCACAAACAGGCTCACAGTCACATGCATAATATAAATGAACAGTAAAATAAACAATAATAATTTTAAGCTAGATACGTACTGAGTATTCGGATTATAATTTGATGATGTTCTGAAGCATGTGTATCATGTGATATTTCATTGTTGGGAGGAACTGCGGGGCTATTTAATCTCTATGTCTTGCAGATGAACTAGTGTAAGGACAATGAATAAATATTGATACATTGATACGTTCTCTGTGTAGTGATTTGCAGATGAACTAGAACTAGTGAAAGGACAATAAATACTGATACATCCTTTATTTCTTTCAGGTGCATTACAAGAAGGCAGTGCTCTTTTCGAAGCTGACCTTCTTCATCAACTTCCTGCTGATGGTGGCCAAGGCGGTGGCGAGCGCTCTGTCCGGCTCCATTGCCATCATCTCCAGCCTGGTGGACTCCTCCCTGGATCTGTTCAGCGGGGTCATCATGTGGTGGGCCACACGGGCCATGAAGCAGCGCGACCCTTACACCTACCCTCAAGGTCGCACCAAGCTGGAGCCTGTGGCGGTCATCATCCTGTCGGTGGTGATGGCGTTGGCGTCGCTGCAGCTGATCCGCGAGGCCGTGGAGAAACTGATCAGCCTGACGGGGATGGACAGCTCTCTTCCCATTGTGGACGCAGTCACTTTTGCCATTGCAGGCAGCACTGTGGTGGTGAAGCTGGTGTTGTGGATTGTGTGCCGGAAGGTGAAGTCTTCCGTGGTCCGGGCTCTGGCTCAAGACCACCGCAACGACGTCGTCTCCAACACTGCTGCCATCATCTGTGGCTACCTTGGCTCACGCAACTTCAACGCGGAGACGGGACTCTACGGTTTTGCGTACGTTGACCCAATCGGCGCCATAGCCATCAGTATTTACATTGTGATCAACTGGTGGCAGACGGGCTCCGAGCAGATCAAGATGCTCACGGGACACACAGCCAGACCAGATTTCCTCAGCAAGCTGACGTGGGTCTGCGTTAACCACCATGCCAAGATCCGGCACATCGACACAGTGCGGGCGTTCCACTTTGGCAACAACTTCCTGGTGGAGGTAGACATTGTGCTCCCCGCTGACATGCGTTTGGAGGAAGCTCACGACATTGGGGAGAGTTTGCAGCATCGGCTAGAGTCCCTGGACGAGGTGGAAAGGTCGTTTGTGCACCTGGATTACGAGTTCTCCCACGACCCTCGCTCTGAACACAAGATTGTCTGAGGCAGAGGGGATTCACAAGTGACACTAGTATGTTGTGACTTCAAAAGTCATACCTAGCGGAGGAGAGGATTGATTCGAAGATCTTACGATTGCCAGTCCAGTGCCCCTATATTATGGTCGCTGAATGTAATCTGAATTCATGATTATGATGAAGGGAAGGAGGGGGAAGAGGAAGATTATAGCAAAGACATGGATGATTTTAGGGGTGTGGTGCTGTGTACAGCTCGCAGTCAGACCTGCTATTGGTCAATATATTGTCTAAATAGCTACAAGTATATGGTGCTGTGTGTGGCTCTTGCTGTCAGTGTTTATGTGTACTTCACACTGTTGCAGCTTTATAGTGCACATTGTCGCCATGACATAAGATAGTGTGCATAGAAAACACATAATCTTATACATTCATCCTATTATGAGGATTTCAAAGCTGTGGCTTTCTGAACCAAGACCTTATTTTCACCCAAAGACTGCATAATTGACCTATGCTATTATAGTGTGGCCTCTGATGAGCCAAGCAATTTACCGACAGGCCAGTTAAAGTGGCATGTATACTTTTAATGAAAAATACCTATGTGTGGATATGATGTGCTTCACGATGCAGATTTGCTTCCTGTCCTGTGTGTCCAGCATAAGGCATACAAATCATCTAAGGTCGGGAGAATGTCAGTATACAACACATGAGTGCAAGAAGAGCTGACGCCCTCCGCCATAATCAGCACCCTAACCACTGTTATTGCTTACAAAATAGATCACCTGTGATGACCATATTGTTGGCAAGCTATTCTACTGTTTCAAGCCCAGAGAGCTAAATTTTTTCAGAGAGAGATAAAAATATTTTAGAAATTTTTAACAAATTGTTATATATATTTTTGTAATTCATCTTTTCTAGCTTTTTTCGACATAATATAGAAACATTTTTGAATTTCAACCAAATATTTTGGGAGTACATGTAGCTGATACCATAGATTAAGAAACTGCAATAAAATAAAACCCAATTCAAAATTTTGGGCTTAGTACATCTGATCAAATGGCCGAAGATATGTACTATTATAGCAAATAACCACTAAACGTATTTGGGGGGGGGGGGGGCTCTCATGGCCTAGAGTGTCCCAAGTTCGAATCCACGTAGCGACGGAAAATTTTCTTCTGTAAAATTGTCTCCTTTCACCCCCTTTCCTTCTCTCTAGCAATGTTCTGTCGTTTGCTTTCACCTCCATTTTCTGCCCCTACCCCTTCACCTCCTTTGCCCTCTCCTAAGGGATCCTGACTCTTTCTGCAGCCTTTCTACTGCTACTCCTTGGTTCCTTTGCTGTCTTTCAGCCACACTTCTGATCTTATGGTAGGTAAAATCTACACCTAAACTTCTCGGACAAGGGTGAAAAATCTCGGGAGTCTTGTGTGCAAGTTGCGCATGTTAAAGATCCTTTGGTGGTCCAAAATCGATAAGAGTAGGCTTCGGCAGCCACCCAGGCAAAATTCAAAATTTCCTACCAACTGAAAATGTTTGGTGTGTCCTGCGCGCTAATACTAATATATATATATATATATGAGTCATGACCTTATGCAGGTGTGGGCGCCATAAAACACTTACCCAAAAGAAAAAAATGCCTTCTGTACCTAAACAAAGAAGGGTTTTGTGTTTTACAGCTAAAATATTTTTCTTCTTGACTTTTTTCTTCTCCTTTGCAGATTTGTGCATTGTTTTGTATCAGATCATTCTGAGAGTTCCCTCCAACACAAAAGCATAAATTGTGATCATTTCCATTGTCATATATTTCTTGTTTGAAAGGATAATATTGTTGATTGTACTGTGATACAGCTCAACAGTTGGAGGTTCCTGATGAGGTATTGGAATTGATAGCCTGATTGTCAAAGTGTTGGTGCAGGTGTGTTCTTATATACGGGGATGCCATTTCGTTTTAGGAGGATGGGTATTTTTCCCCTTTATTCTGTTATTTTCAGTGAAAGAAGTTTAGAAAAACAGTTATTTTCAGCAATTTGTTTTCTGTTTAACCTCATATTGGTTGTGTCTGTTAACCCTTAACTGCCTCTTTGTTTGCAAATGCAGCTTCTTAATTAAATTTTCCATTATTTTCACGAAATCCCCGTGGCATACCAGTGAGATGATCAAAGTTCCTTTAGCAAAGCTAATTGAAAATTCTCAGTGTTCTTCCCAGGCACTCTTGTGCTATCCTTTTTGTGTGTGATTGAAACGCTTTCTGATTTCATGATAGTTTAATTTACGAAAATGTTTGTTTAAGTCCTGAATTTTCTATAGCCTTGTGACATATGTTTATGAATTTTCGTACACATTTGTGATTTACTTAACTTTTATTTGGACAGAAAAAATCGTTAAGAGATAAAATTACGGTAGAATCTGTTTTACCCAAATTTCCTGTACTGTTACCACGAATGGATTTCAAATCCCCGGTTGCTGTTTTTTTAAATTTTTCATTCTATGCATTGCAGCTTTTCTTACCACGAAATCTTCATAAACAGGAAGAAATCATCTTATCCTGTGAAATTTGTGTTATCAGGTTTCACTGAAGATATATTCTCAGTCTGTGTGTTATAAAATAAGCACAAATTTTTGGGTGGTTATATGCACGATTGAGAATCTAGACGGTATATTCCTGGACGTGAAAATGAGTGAATGATGAGGGTTAGCGGAGCTGAAAAGACCAACGTTATTCTTTTCCATAATTTGCCTTTCATTGTTCCTCTTTACTTTTTTCAACTCGCATTAGTGTTGATTCAACTGCTTCCACTCTGCTGAAGTTGAAGTTGAAATGCTTAAGTTCTAGTGCTAGTTCATAGTCTTGATTATTTTCCAACTGGAGGCTCATGTGACTTTATATTAAAACAGGTTCAGTCTCTTTTCCCAGGATTCCATTCATTAGATGAAGAACTCTCGAAATAGATTCACTTGTTTTGATTTAATGACCAATTTAGTGACGTGTTTATATGTCAACTTTAGATTTTGTACCAAAAGAGGGCCCCGGCATAGTGGGTTTACCCTCTCGTAGATAAAGAGTTAAGAACTTTGCTAACCAATTTGTTCATTCGAATTTAGGAAATGCTGTTGTTCTACCTCAGTCGATTTCAAGTACCCATTTACAATTAGCTATATTGAGGAAATTGCAGTAAAGCATCGTTCTACTTAAAGATATATAATGTCATATCTTTAATTATATCATATATAATGTCCCTTGACCTTATGATTGTGCCTTAACCACTAGACTAGAACACCCTTTTGGCCTGCGGCTAAAAGTAAGTTAAAGTCAATGGCAGGACGAAGTAGTGCTGATGTTGTTGATAACAATTCAGAATTCACTGTATTTTCATTGAATTGTGACATGGCTACGAGGAACAACCACTTGTTGAAATACTGTCTGCCGACATTGTCTGATTATAATGATATTATTCGTGAGTATTAGCTCACTACTGGAGCCCCCCACTTACTTCCATCTCTTACGGGTGTGTGAGTACTCAAATGTTTTGCTCCTGCAAGTTCTCGCTCGAGTAATTTTTAAGTACTAAGGTATACGCTCAAATCTACTCGAGAACCTACTTTTTTTCACCCACTGGGTGCTTTTAATAGAAACAAATTTTTTTCTGAGCACTAGATCTATTCAAATCATTTCAGCAGTTTTGATGTTTTTGTTTTTACTTTTGTTAATATTTCTTTTTCTGCTTTTGTATCATTGTTTTTATTAATTAATTGGTAACATTAAGTTTCATACTGTGGAGTCCACTTATAAGAAGTCCGGAAAAAACGAGGTCTGTTATAAAGACCCTATTCTAAAACCCCGTTTTTTCTCTTCTTCACCTTTGTAAATAAAATACTGCTATTGCGCTATCACTACTATCAGACAAACATGTGAGTCGGTTATAGTGGAATATTGTTGCAGCTGTGCACAGTGCATAGGCCAATTATAGGTATAATGTAAAACCTTGCCAGTTGAGAAACGTGTTGGTGATCTAGCAAACAAAGAATGGGAGAGCCCATGTGTGTCAACAATGAAGGCAGGAACGACTGAGTAGGGAGGTTGTGGCATGCACAGAAAAGCAGAACGCATCGCGTGATAGGCCAGCGTAAGCCTAGTTTATATCATTAAGGCCTACCATGCCTCTCACTTCTCCGATGTAGGGATGGAGAGGTCACAGTGCTGTGATGGATGGAGTGAATGTGTGAAGTGTGCCAGCAGACGGATTGCACTACAGGGTGTGGTGGTGTGGGAGAAAACACAGTGGGCAAGTTAGCCTAGAGCCCTTTTTTTCTGATCGCCAAAGCCGAGCTGTCAACATCACTAGTGCTAGAGAAAGAAACCTGATTCGATTTTTGATCAAGTAAGACCTAGAGGTCATGTTGGGCAAAATCATCATCAGGGGAGATAGTCATATAGCAAAAAGAATTAAACAGAACACCAAACTCATAGATTAGGCCTACTTTATTATTTCCCGTGAATTTATTACTGGATCCCTTATAGCGAGAATCCTGCTATAACTAACGGACATTTTGCACCGGTCCCCTCCCTGTCGTTATAACAAGATTCCACTACTGTATCAGCAAATGATACATTGAGCATGTGCTATGGATTAGATAAGTCAGATGCTTGAGTACCCGCTCAAATATTTCTTAATTACTCACATTCAGAGATTGGGAGTCCAAAAAACTGGACTCATACACCTCTACCATCTGTTGCCATCAGTCAGAATGAAAGACCATAGATACAACGAAGTGGGCCCCTAAAGTGCAATGATTGTGCATCTTGTTATCTCTTGCCACTTTTTCTCTAAGAAGAGGGATGACCTGGTCATTTTGAGGTTGTGCGAAACAGATCTCAAAATCACTGGTGGTTAGAAACAAATTTTACACTTTTGTTGGGAGGGCCCTGCCTTTAATACTTTGCCATCACAAGACTCATATAGTGAAAACCCTTGCCATCAAAGACAAAGGCATTTAAGGGGAAATCCAAAGAGACAGGGTGATAAATATCGCCAATCGGTGAGATGTGACGGCAAAGTGTTAAATCGACTCAAGAGGTTCCATTTTTGTTCATTTGTTAAGATGCACATCGCCTGTCTTAAATCATGCCTTCTGATGCTCACTATGCCTATGCTTTGTTTTGTTTAATATCTTCTCATTTTTAAAATGTAAATAGGCTATTTGTGACTGTACAGTTGGAGTGGACGAGTACAGCGTCTGCCCACTACTCTGATAATATGTGAGGCAGCGTGGTGAAATCAGGCGCTCGGCAAAATTAACGAAAGCAGAGAAACAGGCATTTTTCCGCCAGTGTGGACATTTTTATCAAATTTTTATTTTTTGGCTTAACCTCTTTATTGTCCATATAAAAACACATTTCCATGTGAATTTTACTGAAAAACATTGATTAAATGCTCAAAATATGTCATTTTTCTGTTTTCAAAGACTCTCTAGCTGTTGAAGTCACCAAACTTTGGTGGCCAATTTCTCACTTATTTAACCACTGAAACCAGGCGACGTCACTTCCTTCAATCACAGATATCTAGAGTTCTATCCAAGATACTTACATATTTATTTCATTTGAAGCAAGGCAAAGAAATCCGCTTTCAGATGATACCAATAACTCCACATGCCTAAAAATTGACAAGGGCCTGATTCCACCACGTTGTGACTCATTATAATATACAAATCATAAGCGAAATGAGCGGTTGCTCTGTTTACCCAGTCTGTAACGGTGGATGTCAACATGAACTTTTGACAGAAGTTTCGCTCGTTCGCCAAGTGGTGGCAACCCATTTGTTGGTTATACCATATAGCACTCGGTCTTCCTTGTCTGACTTATATTCATTTTGTTTTACAGCCCCCCCCTCCCCCCCCCCCCCCCCCCCCCATTTTCCCTTTAAAAGAAAATAGAAATCATTTTAATGAGCCTTGTTTGTTGCAGACCTAGGCCTGTGACCACCTCCTATTGAGACCTCAGAAGGGAATGGTCAGTTTTCTTATTTTTTTAATCAGTCCTGCCTAAGACTACAACCACCTTTCTATGACAACCACTTTTTTATTTCCAGAAGAGTGGTCATCCTAGACAGGTTCGACTGTATTCTCCTCTGCAGGATTGTCTCATTGTCTCAGACATCGATGTGTGAGCTATTGTATTATAAATATAATGTTATTGTTATTGCATGGGATGGTTTTGGTTTAGTGTCCTTTTTAACACAGTCAGATCATTTTGTAGGTGCACAAGTATGTTTGGGCTAACTGTATTGCTCTGATTCTTATTTTGAAAGTTACATCTATTCTCAAATCGAAAAGATCTTGAGCTTGTGTTTCATTTTATAGAAAAATGTACATAAATCCATTCCAGTGTAATGCATTGATGGAAGTCATTTCCTTGTGCTATAAAAATTCTGTATATCGCCTCTTTGTTTTGCAAGTATTTCTGAAACTTATCGCCATTACCATTAAGGAACATGATACTAGTACTGCATTCATTGTTCAAAAACGTATTGTGGATTGTACTGTCATACCTATTTCTTACAGTCAACAGTCATAGGTTCCTCTTTATAAAAGATATGAAAGGTTATGACTGAACTGATGAAGTTAATATGTACACATAGGCTATAACAGTCTACATCGCATACCAGTATCTTGTAAAGACTGAGCATCAGTGGAGAAATAACACTTTTGAGCACCTTTGAAGAAATAACCATTTTGAGAAACTCGGAAAGCCTCTGCTATTTATGTTCAGGAAAGTGGTGTATGAAAATTCAAATCGACCGCCGAAAAGCATGTGTGGAAATACATGTATCTTTTAAAAGCTTTGCTAATTGAATGTTTGGTATTTATTTCCCTGCATCTTTTCTTTGTGCAATCAGTGCAAAGTAGAGCGGTATCCAGCTTATAGTATGTCAAATAAAAGCATGATTCACCCTAAAACAGGCACGGTACTAAATTTTTTCCTACATAATCATCACTCATAAGTGTAGATTCCATTTAATATCAATGTCTGTCTCAGCACAGCACAATCGTTCCTCCAATGGTGTAAAACACAGATCAGCCATGAAATGACTCATTTCAACTGGAACTGATGCAGGCAAAGCAAACACCACATGCTTCCTTTCGTTTCTTGAAATTGGGGTTTTGCCAGGGAGAAAAAGACGTAAAAGGACAAGATGTGAGACAGAAATACGCAATGAAGAAAGCCACTGACCCGCCATGCATGCCGGCCAGACAGTGAAAAAGGGCTGTACCCGCCACAGTTTTGATGGTTGTTGTCCGTGATTGTTCAGCATAGGAAAACTTCACACATCAGGGCGAGCTCAACTTAATGATGCAGGAGATCGTATGATGCAAGGTGGCTTACTCGTGATTACTCACCTTCAAAATTTGCTTACTTACACGTTTGCATTAGGGCATTCTTTTCTTGTCACCCGAGGCGCCACATTCTATTAGCCAGAGATCATTGTATTAATATTAACTTGCTGCCTGCGCTCAGATGGCAGAGTGAATGAGATGCAGGTTTTACCCCTCAACAAAGTCACATGGCTGATGGATGAGACCAAAGGTGTGCTGGAGAAGATTTTAATTGATCAATTTTGAACATCTAGAATACTAATATAATTCACATTGTTGGAGAGAATTTGTCCTTGGGATTGTGCTCTTAAACATCCCAAAAAATTAGTTTGGTAATGTTTTTATAGTCTGTTATAAGTTTGAAGTGCTTAAAATGTTATAGTTGTTTGAAGATATATATGCATGAGTTGTTTGCAGTGCATAAAATACTAATAGTTTGAAGATGCATAATGCGTTCATAGTTTGAAAGTGCATGACTATGTGATCATTGTTTGAAAAAGCATAGTGTGAATAGTTTGAAAGAACATGTAGGAGGTGATATTTTTGTTGTTGTTTGTTGAAAGTTAATGTGTTAACCGTTTGCAGGTGTGTATTTTTCTAATATGTAGGCTATGTGTGCTTCTTTGCAAAATTGTTGCCATTCCCATTCATTGCTTCATCTGACTATAGACTTTACAGTCTTTTGTTTGTTTATTACAAGTAGTCTCTGAAAGTATCACTTCTTCCTTTTCACTCCGTTGGTGTTGTTATTCGAGCTTTTCTTTAACTCAGCTTGAAGTAACTATCCCTCAGTATCTCTTTTTTTCTCTATTACGTTTATAAGTTCAAACCCTTAACTGAGCATAAATTAGCTAACT
The DNA here is from genome assembly GCF_000002075.1 of Aplysia californica. Classification (NCBI taxonomy): domain Eukaryota; kingdom Metazoa; phylum Mollusca; class Gastropoda; order Aplysiida; family Aplysiidae; genus Aplysia; species Aplysia californica. Next base: position 46,924 of record NW_004797701.1, read on the forward strand.
GGGAAGACATAATGTTTGCTCTCTCGTTAGAAAACTAGACAAAGTGAAAAAAAAACATTCCTGTAAAAAGGGAACATGCTAAGATTCGAACCCTGAACTTCTGCATATTGGCCAAGTCACATGTGGCATAGAGGGTATCAATGTACATAACATGAGGTACTTTATATCTCACCACCCACAGTAACACATGTGCATGAACTCACACTGACATTCGCATTATATATGCTAACTCAATATTGATGTATGGGTGGTTGGCAGGTGCTCTGATTTGTTCCTTCTTTCATATGAAATATCTGTCATCCTTATCTGTTCTTCTTTTATTGTATGTCATTCTCTTGTCTTGAAATACGTCTATTCTTCGGCACAAATATGACCTATCTGTGTCGCATGTGACGTAAACCTCTTTCACAGATAGAGGAATATTTCTACCCCTGCCCTATTTTTTTTAATGCCCAGTTGATAAGCAGAGTATTTTCTGAGAGTCTCTTTGAGTATGAGTGCGTTAGAAGTAGTAGTTAGAAAAATGTCTGAGAAAATGTTCACAATAACTACATGTATTCAGTTCAGCAACAAATAAATAAGCCAAAATTATATTGATATCATACTGACTATTGTCTGCTTTTGTTTTCTTTCATAAATGTCTGTTTATACATACAGTATATGAAGTGTTTAATGGAAAAAATTGATTTTCCATAGTGGATTTTTTTCCTGACTTATCATGGACATTTTCAAAGTACATGTATTCTGTCAAAGTGAAATAGACGTACCGTGGTGGGATTTATGCGAGCAAAAGGCAATAATGATAAGTAACGCCTTCATACTGAAGTGGCAAATAGCCGTGTGGGTCTGCAAACTTTGGCCTTAAGATTTCTCAATATGAAAAAAAAGTGATTTTATTTTTAAAAATTTAATGTGTTTTTATGTGTCCCCCCAACACAATTTAAATCACTTAGAAGTTGAGTTTCCAACCATATATACCTGTTAGGGACTACCCACGCTGAGAGGGATATAACATGCAAGCAGAAAAAAAAGACCAAGATACTCGCAAAAAATGTTCACCCCACACGGGAATTGAACTCAGGTCTCCTGCCTGCGACAGCAAAAGCGCTTAACCACTACACCACAGACGCCGGTATTCTGGATATTAAAAAAAGCATCATAATAATAACAGAAATGAATTACCACAGAAAAGAATTACCACAGTGATAAGGACGCACTTTCCACACAAAATTAATTAGAAATCACAAAGAGACGTAATGCAAGAAAAAAACTTTAATTTTCCTAGAAGACAACTTTGATTTTCGCAATGAGTTGAGTGCATAATAGGTAAACACGAGGCTCTGGTCAAACTAAATAATTATAATTCATAATACTAAAAATTGAACAAATCTTGAAAGCACACTGTAAATGGAATAGTGTAAAGGCAGCAGTTTTTTAGAAACCCTTTTCCTGCAAAAAAAAAAAAGCAACAATGGATGTATAAACAAACATAAATAACTTTTGACATTTCGAAATATGCGGGTGTGCCTATGAAAACAAACCCAAATGTCAGTAGACTAAACTTCCCTTCAGAATTCAATATACATGGATGTGAAAAAGTTCCTTCCGTTTGATGCAAGTGTCTTATCCTCGTATATAAAAAAATATAGATCATTTAGGAAGCAGGCTGCAACCCTGCCTGTGAAAAAGTTATTGAAGGTCCAAAATTTGAAAATGTACTTCTTGCAAAAATTGAAAAATTGAATAGTTATAAATTTTCAAATTTTAATTAATATACAAGGAGAATGACAGACAATTTTGCTCACAAAGTTGTTAAATAAGTAGTTTTTGAAGCATACAACGCAATTAAACATAACATTTTTAAACTTTTAAACATGATATTCCAGTATAAAGTATCTTCATATTTGGTTTCACAAAACCTGTCATTCAACAAAAACAGTTCCCAATATCATATTATCATCACGATCATAACAAAATTACCCAAGTCAGTTATGATGAAACTGTCAGTCATTTGTCTCATATCCTCATCATAATAATTACAGAAGGGTTTCATTTTGTGTATTTAAAAATCCACATACCAAAACACTTTCCCTTTCACTCAAGTCATATAAGGTTGACTAAAATGAGCTCTGTTGGGTTTGGTTTTTTTGGTTTACTCAGAACAAAACAAAAAAGACTTATGCCATTGTTTTATGACTGTGAGGATAATCAGAATTGTTCGAGCTGCTCGGAATCATAGCTTTCTCAATTTTTATCATCAGCAATATTATATTTGGATTTTTTTCCAGAGGCACATACTAATACAGTAGTCTCCGCCTAAGATCCCGGTGCTCGGGAGCAAGGAAATGCGGGATCTTAGGCGAACCGGGATCTTAACCGACGAACCCAGGGAATAATCTATGGTGACCCATGTTAAGGCTCACAATCGGTAAAATGTTCTCCCTCCACTCTACAATGAGCTGACGTGCCCGCCTGATGGGTTTAATGGCATATGGCGAGCAAAGAGTGGTTAACCTTGATGACCTATCACGGTGCATAGTGGGATGAGGCGTGCCATTTTGACCTATTATCCTATCATGAGTTTCAAGATCTACACTTATCCAGTTGCCCCTCCCCTTTATCTATCAAAAGTTTATAGCTTTCCATCTCTGACCAAGTCCCCCCCCCCCACAAAACCGCCTTTGTAGTTACACACCATAACGTTGTGAACACACCAATTAAAATTCAGTCCGTCTTGCAAATTCGGGAGTAGAGACAACTGCTGCAATGGTCAAGGAAGAGTTCCCGGTTCGATGTGATCCCGCCTGGAGCGAACGTGTAGGCCCTACCCACCCAGCGAGTGATGCAAGTTTAGGGGGACAGCTCAGGTGTGAGTGCGATTTTCGGGGAAAACAAACACGTCGGTCAGTTCACACTCCAGTGTGATCCCGTCGGGGGCAAACATTGTATCGTTTCATCGAGTTTTACAGCGTTTATGTGATCACATTCACGAAAGTGGCTGATTTCTGACGCGACGGACAGTTTATTGATCTCAACTTTTCACTCTTGGTTGATCGGCTGTGCCCGCCCAGGTTTTTGTTTCGCAAATTATGATCTGAAATGCGGGATCTTAGTCGAATGTAGACCATCAGAGCGGGATCTAAGGGGTGACTCTTGTATAGTAAAAATTATGTTTTCCTAAAACAACGGGATCTTAGGCGAACCTGGATCGTAAGCGGTGGGATCTTAGGCGGAGACTACTGTACCATATTTCTCAGACATATAAACAATTTAACTACCAAGAAGAGGTCTTGGTAGCTACTACAAAAATACAACCAGCAATTTTTCTGTTGGTTATCAAAAACCACATGTATTCTGCCCATATATACTATTATACTTCATTGTAAAATTTGAGGGAAATAATTTTGATTAAATGAAAATACTTGGAGAATTTATTGACAATCAACAAGACCCTGAAGCTCCACAACTGTACAATGACAAAATTAAATCATTCATTTAAAAAATAAGAGATTGCTCTGCTAAAAAAAAAAAAAGTAGGAGAATAAGTTTCATAGGGGCTAACAAAAGACTGTTTCCTTCAACTAATTTCTAGTTAACAACAGTTTCTGTAAAATAAAGAATTAATTTTCTCAAATCAAATCAAATTTCCATGATATTACATAAGTAAGCTTTTATTTGAAATACATAAAAATTCTCCAAACCATATAATCCCCCCCCCCCCCCCCCCCCCTTTTCAAATATCAAGATTTCATATTCTGTATTTGAAATGTAGGCTTTTGATTTTGGATTTTTTTTAATCCACCAAAAAATGTGTTTTGGATAAATTTCTTATAAACATGATACCCTGGCCTGGCACATAATGTCATTTACCGTAGCATGAAATATCCCTTAGATGTTTGTTAGCTGTGGGCCATCAAATGACTGTGAAGTAACTTTTTTAAAGTGTAGGAGTTTCTACACCCCCAATCAACACAACTAGGATCATTCAGGAGGTGGGCTTCAACCCTGCCTATCACTATCAGGGCCAACCCAAAATAAAAAGGAAACAAACTTTCAGTAGAAAGATTGATACTCTATTAAAATTCTCCCCATTCAGGAATCAAACTTGGGTCTCCAGCATGCGACAGTGAAACACAAAACTGCTGAACCACAAATAACAGCGAGGTAGCTCTCCCTCTTTGGAATGTGAGGCAATTTAAATAACCTGATCCATTCATAAAATCTCGCAAGACTTTCTTGGGCTATTATAATTTATATCTATGCTTTTTTTTAGTGCCTCTTCTCAATTCTTTCATCCACACTCAACTGACTCAACAGAACAATTCTTTTCACAAACTCCTGTTTTTCTTTGTTTTGAAATATGACATGAGATCTGTAACTTGTAAGTGTAAGGTAAGCGTTGGAAGCCAGGAAGCTGACAGCACAATCTGGTTTGTTAAAAACATGCATAGATCTTCAGACTGCCGTTCAAATGTATTAAGCCCAACATTTGGAACTTTTTTTTTTTTTACTACAGTTTCTCAATCTTACTAACCTAACACTGTTGATAGAGGCGTTAAACCCATACAAGGTGTGATTTTTTACCACACTAGTATATAGGCTACATAATAATTCACTGAATGAAGCCTCTCAGAAAATACCCGGTCAAATTCAAGCAAATTAATAAGTTTATAAGAGAATACCTGAGTAACAATTATAATGCTGTTGCTGCTGCGGCTGCTGCTGCAGTTACTACTACTACTATTTCTACTATATGTACTATTTACTACCACTACTACTTAAAGTAATAATTGATTTATAGAATACTTCAATTACAATAATAATCCTACTACTACAACTGCTACTGCAACAACTACAACTCCTCCTCCTCCTCCTCCTCCTACTCCTACTCCTACTGCTACTGCTACTGCTACTGCTACTGCTACTGCTACTGCTACTACTACTACTACTACTACTACTACTACTAATGATAATAATAACAGAATTGTATTATACAGTGTTTACCCTGTTTGTTTGTGTAAGCAAAGAGAAACACATAGACACAATGGTGGTCATTTAGTGCTGGGAAAAACTAAGACAGACAGACAGACAGAAACAACAGAGGGATAGTAAAGAAGCAGGATCTACCAGTGGCACTCTCCAACCATCCAAGTGTTTACCCTGTGCTGTTCTACTTAACTACAACCTTGGCAGACTAGCAAACTGAAACATTCTCAGCGTCCTGGGAAGTAATCAATGCAAGATGCCATTTCACAGGTATTCAGTTAATACAGTCCGCCACGGATAACTGATAACTAAAATACGTTGGTGAGTGACAAATGTGTTTGACACATCCATGATTCTGAAATGACAAAACATAATCAAACAGATAACAGTAAGGGAATAGCAAATTGTATGTGCGATCCGTTATTTAGTTTTCCGTGTTTTTAGCTGTGCAAAGATGTACAAATGTACTGACAAGATCTTTCATTGTCTTCAGCCTTGTACCAGATTTGTGTACAGCGCCTTTCTCAAGGACACAGTGTCAGGCCCAATCAGGGAATTGAACCAATGACCTTACCACTGTAAGTGGAAGCCTAACCACTAGACTACCAATGGAACACATAGATAGCCTATACATTAACACATTTTTTAAAAACCCTTTCCGTACACCCTGGGGTCATTTTGTACCCCCAGGGTAGTATTCTTCACATTTTAGAATACTTCTAGTACGAAGATCTCTTGGAAACTTTCAGTATTTCTCAAAAAATCATTTTTGACAGACTGCTATGCAAAGCATATGGATCGGATTAACGATGAGTAAATTTCCTCTTTGGAAAGTGGTTGCACAGAGTTACCCAAGTCGTACAGATACGATAGTCAAACATGACATACAGATAGGGTTAAAGGTTACATCCAAACTAAAATTGTAAAAAGATATAATCAAACAAAAAATATAAAAAGATATAAGGACTTAACTATGGACATGTATAACATATAAGTTGGGATTGAGTGAAAGTTTACCAAAAGGCAGCAAGACAACTGACACTGACATAATCTAACTAAGAAAATCATTAAGATAAAACTTAATCTGAAAAAAGGTTTTTAAAAATCTGACAATACCATAGAGCGATTCAACTCTCCATCTGTACATCAGGGAGGTTAAGGGGTGGGTTGCGTAGTATTTCAGAACACCTGTCAAGCAGGTTCTTCAATATAATTAAAATGTAAGTATTCGCAGTCAAAGACATCCTGCCAAAACAGTTCAACAGAAAAAATTAATGCTAAAGACAAAGGGACCTTGTGAATGTCTCTGACAATTAAAAAAGAAAACAAAAATCCACTTCAGTGACGGCTGCTCTGAAAAAAAGTACACTGCATTTTCAAAATACTGTACTAAATCATGGGAACAATGATACATGGTACACTGTATATATAAATTCTTCAAATGTCATAATATCAGGGATAGTCTGCAGCTAGCAGATGTGTGTTACATTTCGAATACTAACACAGCACACCTCTTCATTCAATCGAAAAAAAACCACTTAGTTATGCACAGAAAGCCTACAAAGTATAAATGTATCTCTGTTTACAGTTTATATAAAATAATATAAATAATAATACATGATAATGCCCATGGAAGGACATTATTGTATAATATCAATTCATTTCAGACGAATTTTCTTATGTAATACTCTCATGGCTTGCAAAAGAAGACAACACAATGGAATCAGGTGCTCGTCAATTTTTGGGCATGTGGAGTTATGGTGTCATCTTAAAGCTTGTTCAATTGTCCATCTTCCGGTGAAAGAAGTTCCCATCTATCTTTCATAGAAGTCGCAATATTTGTGATTGAAGGAAGTAGGGTGGCCTGATTTCAGAGGTAATATAAGCGAGAAAATGAAAATGGCTGTCAAAGCTTGGTCAAATCTTTCAATGACTGAGTCCTTGAAAATTGAAAATTTTCATTTTTTGTGCCTTATATCAACATTTTTCTGGATAATCCATACAGAAATGTATTTATAAATGGACATAAAACTATAAAAGCTGTTGAGCTAAAAAAAAAAAAAAAGAAACCCAAAAATTGCCAAAGGGGCAGAAAAATGCCAGTATCTTCGCTTTCATTATTTTGATAAGAGCCTGATTCCACCAAGATGCCTCACATATATGCTAACTCACAATTCTGGCCATTTAACAACGTTTGAGGATGAGCTGTTTTGGGACGCTTTAAAAAAGAAGAGTAACTTCGTTATTATTCAGATATTCCATAAAATATAAAATCTCTTTTCATTGATTAACCCCTTACAACGTACATCCAACAATGTGTGTCAAGAGAGATAATTCCTCCCATGCAATGTACATCCTAAAATCAGCCGATTACGGCAATTGCGTGGACCGTACTACACACACCGTACCGGATTTTATAACTGCACAACAAAAGCTTTGAACGGAATTTTACAGGAAAATTGGGTGCACTAAAAGTTGGAAAAATCATACGTCAGGAAGGGGTTAAAAACAAAAACTTTTAAAATTTTGTGTCTCTGATAAATGTTTATGGCAGTTCAAAATGTCGTGCAACATTGCTTTTGGTCTGTCAAGGGAGGATGAGACACATATTTGTCTGCTACACCTTAATATAGTGATGGAGACACAGAGTTGAAAAACCCCATTACTTTAACTGTAAATACCATCTTCTCAGTTTTCTTACACTTGTCGCAACATGGTAATGGGATACAAACAAAAAAAAAAGATTTACATAGCAAAAATCCATTTTAATAAAGATTTTCAAAAGCAAAGTTTGCCGGCAGGCTTTGTGGAGATAATACCTGGATTTTCATTTTCCAAAAAAGTGGAGTAGCAACAATAATAAGAATAACAACAACAATAATAATAATAATAAAACAATAATAATAATAATAATAATAAAACAATAATAATAATAATAATAATAATAATAGTTATAATAATAATAATGCTCAAACTGTGCAAGAGGAGAACAGGTATGGAATGATTATAAAACATGAAGACTGTCAGGACAGCACCAGGGGAACAACATCCATTGCCAGCAACAACAAAAAAAAAAAAGGAATTTTTCTGGGCCATTTGGCCACCCACAACAATGTAGGATCCGAACTCCATCCCCTAGGAGGACAATCCTTCATTAGGCAAGATTAGGCGCATGAATCTCACAGACAATTAAGTAATGCAAAAGCTGCTTTACGAGATTTCAGATTTTAAAAAAGTTTTACCAAGGAACGTATTTTGTTCTCGTTTCAGTAAATAGAAGCAAGATAAAACAGAAACTGTCCTATAATGCAAAGGAAAAGCAAGACGGCCGCAAAAGAGAAAAAAGACAGATAATAAAGAAGTAGAAACTACCAAACAGCCACTCAACAAAAGGAAGTAATTCTAATAAAGAATCATAGAAATCCTTTGGCATAATTAGCTACTTTGCATACGCCCAGTGAAACCAGACTTACCATATCTAGGTGAGGCCAGACTGAGAGGTGAAGCCCTACCACTACAAGACGAGTTTTTTCAATAAACTGCGACAAACCATTCTTGTGCTCTCACATGATCTACTTGTCTGAAATAGGTCAATAGGGGATTGGTGATAGAATCCAAGAGGATTTACAGTATTACCGTAAACTCTCTGATGGAATGGGCTTTTAACACTGTAAAATCATTTAAGAAGCGGGACTTTCAAAGTTTATGTTCATCTCTGGTATGACACGAGGGGAATATCGTAGTTTGGTTTTAGTAATATTACTTTTATGGCACTTGCAACACAATTTGGGCATATAAATGCTAAAGATCAGAGCGGTTACAAGTGAAAGTAAAAAACACGAAAAGTGCAATAGAAGTTGGGTAGGAAAGAAGGAGCAAACCTCACCAGAGCACCCACCAACCACCGACCCGGGGTATCTTGAAAACTCCCCAAACAACTGACGTTCAATTAGCGTCACTCACACCATAGCCCAGAATGATACCAGCGAACCTCTAAATAGATACTGCACCCTCACTTGTGTTGAGACACTAATCTACACCAAAACGACAACTTTCTATGGGACTTTGTTGTCAATTCACTAGACTATAACTACTACTATAATTATAAGGCACAACTTCTGACAGCAACATACTGCAGCATGTAAACTTACGAGAACAATACCAAAGTATAGAGCACACAAAGCATTACTAATGGTAACTGACTTAAAAACCAACAGGTGATCTCATCAGAGGCTGAGGTATCAAAGAATTGCTTCACCTCCGGACCACATGCTTTGCACTACAGTATGACAAAACCTACATTCGGTCAAAGCAAAATGAAAGTGAGACACAATAAATAGAACATCTATTCAACTTGACTTAATCCCTGAAAAAATCAGCTGTGTCACGCAGAGATCAGAATGCGAAACGCTTTGGCAAAACTGAATAACACTAACAGCCAAAAAGGGCTTCATTCATCAAATCAAGAGCACTGATCTAGAGATCCATCAAAATAATGTCGTTTTTGTTGAGCCCAAAACTTGGCAGAATTAGATATGTTGGAGACGATATGTACACATGATATATGCACTTCAATATCAAAAGACCTGTCACTCTATACCAAGACTTGAAAAGGCTTGATAATATACTTCACAAACCTCTTTTCTATATATACAGTAATAAAAATATTATTATTCAGGAACAATTAAAAATTGAGCTGAAAACAAAAAAGCAAGAAAACACCCAAACACTCAAACAAACACAATTAAGAATATTTCCAACAAAAATAAATCTGTATGAAGTACAATCAGCAAAAAAGCAGGCACCAGAGACCTAAAAATCAACATTGAAAGCACCAAACCTTTAGAACACAATGATATATTCAAACTTACAAATATATGAGCTGGAAAGCCAACTTAGTCGGAGAAAGAAGGAAAAGTTACCTTGTCAGACAGGTGAGTTTGCTATCTCTGTCATAACAATTAAACCAACAGGCCACCTACAGACAGAAACTCCACCACAGTCCAGAGCTGCCTGACAAACATAAGCAACAAAGGCAGGAACTTACAAAAATAGATAAATTCCTGCAGTCAAACACAGACGCCCATCATACAGTAGGGGCACCTCGGAACAGTGATTCAAGCAATATTTATAATTATGTTAATGAAATAATAATAACAATAATAATAATATTACGCAGGCCATATATTCATGCTCTACAGCATGCTCTACGTGCTTCACACCAAACAATCAAGCACCAAATATCATCAAAGAGAAAGACACAACACATGGAATGATTCTCAAATTAGTAAACTTCATGGACAAACCTAGAATCGGAAACCACCTCCTTCTGGAAAGTATCAGTTATCACCGTTAACTTCTACCTTCCCCCCCCTCGTGGAGCAGAGGTCACGAACAAGCTCAGTCCAGGGTCCTGATCCTGGGCCAGTCTATCCAGTTGTCTCAAAGAATGTAAGGTCCTCTTTGTCTGTGAAGACTGTGCATCCCTACCCCACCACCAGGTGTTATTTGGCCTTCCTGTTTGTCTTTTCCCTTGTAGGTGCCAAGCGATGGCTTTGCTTGTTGTGGTACACCAGCTATCATTATGATCATGTCATCACTATGCTGACTCCAACTCTGCACCAAAGTATCTCAAAGGGTTGTACTTGAATGGAAACTGTAACGTTCAACTCCCATTTTTGACAAGGAGGGTTCAGAACAGCCATGGTGGACAACATCATAACTTTCTATGTGAAAACAATCCTGCCCTTATCTTGAGTTCATGTCTCTCATCACTTTCTTCCAAGTTGAAAATGTTATCGATACAAAGGAGCACATTTCATTGTGAAAAAAATACTAAGATCTGTTGAACAAAAAATTCCAGCTGACAATGGAACTGGCACTGGCACAGAAGTTCTCAAAATAACAAAATGGAAAAATTGGAGCAAACAAAATCAATTTAAAAAAATTTAAACAACCATCGACAATAATGTCAAATACATCAGTTGAAAGATTCTTTCTCAATACAAAAATATATTTCATGCTGTATAAATAAGATTATTTTTCAGGTAATAAATTACAAAATAAGCAACTAAAGGAAAGAGAAACTCAAATATCAGTTTCCTGACATACATTATAAAAATAATAAAATAGTACAAAGCGCAAAGCGCAAAGCAGGGAATTGAAAGCAAGCAAAGGAAAAGAAAACTTAACAAATAGACAAATCTGGGGAAAGGAGACCAGAAGAGTCATAAAGAAAACCGTATCCCCTGTAAGTGTAACAAATTCATTTTTAAAAAAAAGAGAAAATAGCTGTGAAGAAGAAAACAGTTTGTCATTATTCAACTCCACATAACATACAAAGTATGTGTCAATTCATTCGAGGGGTTAAAGAGAGAGCAGAGCTGCTACCCAACCAATTTCAACTGATTCTAAGGCTTGGTGTTTTTCAAGGGATCTTTACCAGATCTGCCCTCATGATCATGTTAACAAACAAAAAAGCAAGGTAACTTTTAGATCATTGATTAAGTTAATTTCCAAATGACACAGCATCAATAGAAGAAAAACCTGAGCATGAATCATAAGTCACACTCAAAGAATAAAAAGACCTCTTGCAGCAAAGTACAGATCACAATGGCACTTTCAAAACGAGGTTCGAGTGATCTGAGCCCACAGAAATGTTCAGAAAAGGAACAGTCAAAGTTCACACTCACTCATAATCGAAAGCAATACTACATGTAAATACAGTATTGCAGCAGTTGCAGCTCACACTAACTTACTCGTAGCCACCGTAGAACATTTCAGTTTTTAAAAAGATTGGCAACAGAGAAATTTTCTCACAGGAATACACACTTCACAGCCCCGATACACAGAAAAACATCAGCTTGAAAAGAGACTAAGTAAAAGTAAAAATTATGCTGTAAATAGAACATTCAGACAAAGAAAACAGCTGTCAGTAAAAGGAACATGGTTGGTAACACAACGAATCACTTAACATCAGGATTCGTTTTCTACAAAACTAAAAATATGGCAAGCTCAATATCACAGAGATTCTGGAAATGAGATGAACAACTGCAGGGGCCGAGTTGCTCCTGAGCTCAGGTTCACAAATAATGTCACTTTTCTATGAAATTGTTAGCTTTGGTGTGATACTGTGTATATATATATACACTATAAATCAAGTGATTTGGTTTTATCATTTCTGTCTGCATTGTACCTGCCAGTTATCATTGTACCCCAGATTGCCCCAGACGGATCAACAAAAAGGGGTATCTCATACTTTTTTGTGACTCTGGCATACCCTACTGTAAATCATTTTATGAATACATTGTTGTATCTCCATTGTAACCTAAATTGCCCCAGAGAGGGCGATAAAAGCATAATTTTATAATTTTATCCCTTTCAATTCTTTTATTTCAATTTCATTGTGACCATTATTCACTGCTTTTCCGTACATTATATTCTGTAACTTAATTAAACCAGTAGAAGCCTATCAAATTCATTTGATTCAGGAACAGGCTGATTTTAAAACTTGTAAACACCCATGGGAAAATCTAATGTCCTAACTACGGCTTACCTCAAAGAGAAAATAAAAATGAGCCTACAAGTGTAAAACTAAATCATGCACATTTCTTATGAGAAGAAAATACAGTGGAGTTAGCTTAAACTGAACACATTTAATGGGAAAACAGCAGTAAAGAGAAAGAAAATGGAATCATCAATCCCCCTGCTATTTGATCAATCTGTCTAAACTGAAAACAGGGCTAAACCAAAGAAAATCCGGATTTTGACTTTCACGGACTCCACTGTACCAACACACCAACACATAGTATAAATGGATAGCAGTAGCCTTAACCTTAACTCACTCACTCAAAACTGCCAAAGTGGCAGACAACTACCTTCCACAAACAATACATCTACAGAAGGCTTCAGCTGCCTTCTTTTGTCCTTTCTATCCTTTAACCCAACTTTTTTAGGTCCCTTAAAGTTAGGAAGTTTCTGTAAGTTCCCATGGGACCAAACAAAATATAATACTTATAGCAAAATATATGTATTTTAAAATAAAAGTAATTTGATTCGACATACAGAGACTAAAATATAATAGAGTTGGCAAGGAGGTAGGAGGTCAGTACGACTTATTTTCTCATAGATTTACTAAATGAGCTTTATAATTTGCTAATCCTCTTGCTTGGGTTCCTTCACCTCCACCTCGATATTCCTGTTCTGCCTGCTGCTCTCCAGGCGTATTTTGTTTGCCGTATAGACGCCGATACCCGTCATGACGAGGCCGTTACCCAGCCACCAGAGCCAGTGTCTGCTCTGACCACTCCAGCTGACTGCCAGCATGGTCTGGCACAGAGACTTTGCATTGATGCTGATGTTGTGGCTCAGTGGAGATGTTAGACGGATCTGGAGGGCGCTGATCCATCCCATAGTGAGACTCATAATCCCAGAGACTACTAGAAGACCCCATGTGACAGCATCGCTGCCAAAACGTGAGCTTAGGAAGCTGGACAACTGACCGGTGGAGATTACTAGAGGAAAAAGGGTGACAGCACAGATCACACAGTTGTTGTAAGTCAGCTGCATTGATGTCACTTTCATTCCGGTCTGGAAACGTTTGAAAAAAACACCACACAGAGCAGCAAACAGGCTTGCTAAGATGCCATAGACAACCCCAATCATCTGTACGCCTTGGCTTATGATTTCTTCATCTACAGCCACATAGAATCCCAAAACAATGAGGGCACAGGAGAGAAGGACATGTGTGGTAAACTTCTCCTTGAGGATAAATGCACTGAATGAGATGACAAAGATTAGAGTGAGTGAGCGCGCCACTTGGTAGAATGCCACGCTGATGTATTTAAGCATCAGGTTGTTGAAGACGAGCGTGCCGGCAAAAGTCATCGAGGAGAGTACCATGTCTGGGTGAGTCAGCTCCGCAATACAGAACCGGGGCGTCTTCCATGACAGCTCCAGGCTGCCGTTGATCTTCATGGCCAACGACATGATGAGCGCACCCACAAGATTTTGAACCCACACGATGAAGACGGCTATGTCCAGGCCACTGTCCTTGCTCCCAACGAGGCGCTTGTTAACAAACACCATCGCCATAGAGATAGACCAGTGGGATATCACCACGGCCACGATGCTCAACACATTACTGACAGCCATGATTTACTTGCCTTTTAGTTCTTAATATTCACACTCACTTTTCTTAACTTTCCACACAAGCATGAGTGTACTTTCTATCCTACTAGTTCTCTTCAAATTCCCACATTCCCAAGAACAGACATATATGTCAGTGTACAACACCTGTACTGGAAAGGATCTTTTTCCAGTCTGCGATGTAAGCCAAGCTCACGTCGAGAAGATCCTGTAAACACACACACAAAAAAAACATCTTAATAATACAATAAATCAAGAAATTAAAATTTCTTGAATCTCAAAAAAGTTGACGATTTAAACAAGTTGCACTGTAACACTCTGAGAGTGTTACTTTGAAAACTTGTCTCAAGAGTCTACATCCATATATGCAAAATTATTACCACGAGTATCATACAGTTTACCCACCTCCACTGATGGAGGTTGCACTGAGTCCTCTGACACCTATTTATATTCAAACTATGATGCAGAATTTCAAGGAATGCAAGTTACCTAAACACGATCACCTAAAAGACCAGGTATCCTCCCCCCCAAAAAAAAACAAAAAAACAATCCGTTTAACTGACTCCATGTCAGCTTTGCAACTATGTAAAATGAACAGACAGACAGTGCGGAAGTCCTCCACACCATCTGAAATATTAATCCAGTTCCTCTCCTCCTTTGATTCTTATAGCATTAGCAGTGAACTTTTTAGACAGCGAGTCTCTGGCTCAATTTTTTTTTTTAATTGTGCTAATTAATGAAAATTGCTAATATTTGATAATAGCTAGTTTAGTTTTATTAGAGGTTTTACGGCCCTCGCAACTGCATAAGGTCATATGAGCTCCAGAAGATTAGAGGAGTTACAAGAGAGTAACAAATATAAAAAAGAAGAAGGGGAGATAAGGACGATAGATGTTTGATAGGAAAGAAGAAGCAAACCACACCAGAGCACCCGCCAACCACCCACTGATAATAACTGAAAACAACAGTTGTCATGAATAGTGAAGAAAAATCTGTGGAAAAAAAAAAAGATAATGAGGTAGACTATAATTTGTCAAAAAAATTGCAAGTGCAAGTGAAGATCATAAGATGATTATTTTCTGGTCAACTTTTCGCGGTTTATTAAATGTTCCAGTGGGACCACTACTACGTCTCTGAAGAACATTTTACTTGATTTTTTTACTTGAAAGCATAAAATATATAGCTTCACACAAAGGAAGCACAATACTTTGAAAAAGAAGAATAAAGAGCTGACTTATGGTCATTGGGTTTTTTTAACGGAATCCGTTTTACGTTGAGAAAAGCGCTAAAAACAAGTTTTGAAATTTTAAGAATGCCCATAAGATTAAGAAATTACTACCTAGATTCTAGTTGGATTACTCTTTAATAAATTTTGAGAAGTTAAGAAAAACAAAGAGAATTATGTAGGATTTGTCTAAATATGACCATTAGCAGTAAAGATACAGCCTATTTTGTCCGATTGTCCTTGCGGGTGATTTTTTAAATCACCAAAAATCACCCTGTACTGTACCTCAATTATAAAAGTACAAAAAAATAAAATTTCTGTGACTTTGTAAAGAGGTGTTATGTAGTTGTGTGCACTCTATGTAAAATTCTCAACAAAATAAAGTCCATTTGGACCGTACAACTCAGATATAGTCACTCACGAACACAATTATTATTAACATTCACGCACTTACACACACATTACACACACAAATAACAACATACAAACACACTATTACATTTAATCTCTCTCACCACAACCACACACACAAAACACACCCACACACACACACACACACAACTCCTACCCTTTGTCCACTTTTCATTCATAATCAGTCCTCTATTTTGAAATAATCCCCCTCACAAAATAAAAGAAGAGTAGAATCTCGATCTTGCGAATCCATGGCTAGTTCTAGAAATCTACTTAAAAAACGAACGAACTGGTGTACATGATCTAATGTAGTAGGACTAGCCTATCAGCATAACCATGCCATTCCAATCTGTTTGCTTTGTAATATATGTATAAATCTAAAATCCTCAAAATACAAAGACATTCTCAGTGTTGCCAGGTGGCAGTGTTACTCTAGATTCGGTTATACACTACATCATGTTTGCCGGGATGATTTTATTTTTTAATTTTTTTTTAAAGAAAGAAAAATTAAACAAACAACTTTTCTTTTTTTTAAAGTAAAAAAACAACATTTTTAATGATGATTTAGGTAGACGTTTAACTGGAATTATAATCTCGAACTGAGTCTGCCCACCATGTGTCTTTTTTTCCTTCTTTTTAAAACCTTGCCTTACCCTAACACTAGACGATGTTATGCTATGTACCCCTAGGTCCACCTATCCACTTTCAAAGAAAATAAACATTTTTTAAAACATTCAGTACGGGCAATTCAGACATGTACCAACCGCATGAGATTTTAACTGCAGATTTATAGATACAGAAAAGAACCTTAAATTGATTCTAGATTCATTACATATCCTGCTGTGATGGAAGATGAATGTGAAGAGGGTTTCTTTCTCTCATAAAATATTATGTGGCCTACATAAGGTCAGTGGTCAGGTGGGGGGCTAGCATAGGCCATATGCGGCCTACATAAGGTAGGGGGGGGTAGCTTATTTAGGCCATATGTGGCTATGTAACCATATGTGGCTATGTAACCATATGTGGCCTAAATAAGGTTAGGGAGGGGGGTTTAGCTTATTTAGGCCATACATGTGGCCTAAATAAGGTCACCCGATTTTGATATGTTAGCATTTTATAAATGGATAAAATTTTACTTTCGCACTCGCATGCAGATGCATTACTTTTAGGAGCTAAATTGCTGTACATATAGTTTTTAGCACAGAAAACGCAGTATGGCCTCTAAAACCGTCGCAAATCAATTTTTTTAAAAATGAAAGCCACAAAACATCAAATTATGATGAAATACAGGGAAGCAGCATCATGACCCCCTTAATCGGATAAAACCCCTCAGTTAGCTATCGACAAGTGAAATATTTCACAAAAATTGGGACTACAATGTGTCACGAATCGGTGGAATCAATATTCATTTCTCTTGCTTTCAATAAAAATAATACCCATATATACCTTGAATAGCAGTGAAGGAGATAGAGTCGCCCGGCTATATAGGTAAAATTAGCGAGAAAATGACCACCAAAGTTTGGTGAATTCCAAAGCTTAAACAGAGTCCTTAGAAACTGAAAATTTAAATGTTTTCGTGTCTTTGGCATTTTTCAGTAAAATCCACACAGAAAAATTATGGGCATTTTAAATTAAATGGACATAAAAAAGATCCAAAAAACAAAAATTCTGGGCATAAAAATTGCCTAAGCTGAAAAATGCTGGTTTATATCTTGACGAGCACCTGATTTCACCACACTACTCACGTGTAATAGTTTCTTGTATATCTGATCTCATGAAAACAAATATTTGGTGCAGATTATAAAAGTAAAACTTTCAACGAATGAAGCAGATAAAAATGGACAAGCAAGTGTTTTAGAATTTGAACGTGTGACGTGTCCATAAGTACAATCAATAATTTGTAAAGATTGAAAGGAAGTGCAATTTTGGGGGCGGAGGAGCAAGCCCACCTAATTATACCCTGACATGCAGGAATGTCTCTGTTCCATGGTTCTGTATTTATAATTAAAAAGCAGTATAATACTAGTGTCCTAACGAATTTGGTTAACTTATATTATTATATATATACAGTAGTCTCCGCCTAAGATCCCACCGCTTACGATCCCGGTTCGCTTAAGATCCCGTTGTTTTAGGAAAACAGAATTTTTACTATACAAAAGTCACCCCTAAGATCCCGCTCTGATGGTCTACATTCGGCTAAGATCCCGCATTTCAGATCATAATTTGCTAAACAAAAACCCGGGAGGGCACAGCCGATCAACCTAGAGTGAAATGTTGAGATCAATAAACTGTCCGTCGCGTCAAAGATCAACCACTATCGTGAATGTGATCACAAACACGTTGTAAAACTCGATGAAGCGATACAATGTTTGCCCCAGACGGGATCACACCGGGGTGTGAACTGACCGACGCGTTTGTTTTCCCCACGCATCGCACTCACACCTGAGCTCGCCACCTAAACTTGCATCACTCGCTGGGTGGGTAGGGCCTACATGTTCGCGCTCCAGGCAGGATCACATCGAACCGTGAACTCTTCCTTGACCATGCAGCAGTTGTCTGTACTCCCGAATTTGCGAGACAGACTGAATTTTAATTGGTGGGTTCACAACGTAATGGTGTGTAACGACAAAGGCGGTTTGGAGGGGGGGGGGGGGGGGACTCGGTCAGAGATGGAAACCTATACATTTTTGACAGGCAAAGAGGAGGGGCAACTGGATAAGCGTAGATCTTGAGACTCATGATAGGATTATAATAGAAGTGAAAATGGCACGCCTCATGCCACTATGCACCGTGATAGGTCATCAACGTTAACCACTCTTTGCTCGTCATATGCCATAAACCCACCAAGGGGGCACGTCAGTTCATTGTAGGGAGGAGGGAGACCATTTTACCGATTTTGAGCCTTAACATGGGTCACCATAGATTCTTCCCTGGGTTCATCGGTTAAGATCCCGGTTCGCCTAAGATCCCGCATTTCCTTGCTCCCGAGCACCGGGATCTTAGGCGGAGACTACTGTATATATATTTCTTAATCAATCATCTCTCCATAAAAAAAAAAAGGGTCCCCCTCCACCGCCACTATCCCTCTCATTAGTGGCAGCGGTGCACAATACAAGAGAAGTTGTAGCCTCTCTCAGACTAACTGTGTACGGGCGCTCATGGTCGACAGATTATAGTGTTCGCCTCTCATTCAGTCATTCCCGAGTTCGAATCCGGACAGTGACAGAAAATTTTCTTCTCTAAAAATTTTCTCCTATTCACCTCCTTTCCAGCTCTCTAATGTTCTGTTTTCTGCTTTCGTCTCCACTTTCTGCCTCCCCCTCTCCTCCTTTGCCCCCTCCTCTGGGCTTCCGACTCTTTCTGCAGCCTCTCTACTGCTACTCCTTGGGTCCTTCTTACAGCTGTCTTTCAGCCACACCCCTGATTTTATTGAGTAGGTAAGACAAGATCTAACACCTAGCCTTCTCGGATAATGGTAAAAAATCTGGGCTCTTTGGAAATAGCCTTCCCATTTGTATATATACATGATATATATGATAAGAAAAAGTAGTGACTGCTTAGAACAAAAGTGGCCATGTAGGGTAAGTGAACCCTAACACATTAGCCAGTAATATTTTTCTGCCTTTTTTTGTATTAAAAATTCATTTTGGGCGGATTGAACTTTGGTGGACCCACCGCCACTGTGGTATTAAAGCGCAATTAAAAGAGTAGGGGAGAATGCTGTGTTACTATAAAATTTAGGCCCCTACTTGCCTTGCAAGCCTGCCTTGGATAGGTCAACTAACAGTTCAAGTCACCATAATTAAAATTGGTCTTTTCGTGTCATTTATTTTTGGTTACAGTTCGGCTATTGTTAAGATTCCCTCATTTAATTCCGATTTGCGTTTTTCAGGGTAAGGATTAGGGTTAGGATCGGGTTAGGGTTCAAGGGTTAGAGTCATGGTTAGAGGGTTAGGGACCAAAGCGAAACTTGCCTGCCTGAGGCTATGACGGGGTAAAACGCAGGAATCTTGGTGCTTTTTCGGTAGTTCCCACCCCCCCTTATTTGAGCCTGACCTAGATCTAGATCTACATCTAGATCTAGATCAATACGTTTGATTCGCGGCGAGCTGAGATATCAAACCTAACAACTGCAAAACATTAAATTGTGGTAAAATTCAGGGGGGTATGCCCCCCTGAAACACCCCAAACTTATTTTCATTAAGTCAGGGGTTGGGGCCAAAGGCCACCTCTATTCTCACCCGGAGTGAGAATAGTGCAGGCGAGTCTTGTGGCTATTCTCACCCGGTGCGCGTTCACCAAATTTTGCGTTCACCCTAAACCACAGAATTCTACACTGTGATAACAGAAAAATTGTAGAATTCTGTGCCGTGAACAAACGTTCCATTACAACTGTAGCCTACTAAAAGCGTACAATTTTGTCTGTGTGCAGTGGAGAGAGAGAGAGAAAGAGAGAGAGGAGTAGCGCGAGAATTTCCGGGCAAAACAAAATGGCGACCCGCGTAGTTCGGCTCGATTCGAAAAGTTAAATAGCCGTAGCATCTTTGTAGACAACCAAATTAATTTACTTTTGTTGTTTTAACATCATTTTTTAACTTTGTTTTGGTCAATTTGATCGTCCACACCGATAGACAGTAATCAGAAAGAGACGGAGAGAGAGAGAGAAGAGGGGAGGAGTTGATCTTGCGAGAACTTCCGGGCGGGTGAGAATAGCCACTTTCGGGGCCAAAACCCGTGAATAACAATTGCGGGGTGGGAGTGGGAACTACCGAAAAAGCGCCGGAATCTTAACAATGGCCTAAAGCCTAAAGTTCTAGATCTATCGCGAAGGTCTACACAGAGATTAAGATTATATTAATATTAAAACAAAGTTCCATACATACTTACTAATCATACACACGTCAAGCTAGATCTAAGCCCCAGAGATTCTAAGCCAGCTTGTCAGCTGTTGCCTGTTGGTGGACGACTGTCTGTGGATTGGATTGGCAGCGTTCAAAACAATGCCAATGCTCCTCAAACTCCAAGTTCGTTATTAATATTAGGCCTACCTTAGACTTAGAAGTAGAGTGCTGTAGTCCAGGCACAAAATCCTTTTTGGTGACCAGACTGAAGCTGATTCGTGTAATTACGACGGTGTTTTCTTCGAAAGTTAGGTCCTGGTCCGAGTCAACAGTCTACAGGCCTCTAGCCTAGAGGCCTACCGCCCTACATCCGTTTCTTCAGCAGTTCAGACTCGGTCGGTCACTGTCACTGCCGGTGCCGGTAGAGGTGCAACGATCGATTAAATTCCTCGGCTAATCGAACAAAACTCTGGCTCGACTAAATCGACGAAAGTGGTTCTTTGATAGAGCAAGATATCAATCAGACTCCAAAATTGATAGATTGTCAGGAATAAACAAACTCAAAACTTAATCATCATTGCCCCATTTTGAAAGCCAAAGGGTTAAAGACTTTTCTTATTTAAAAAATATGAAATAACCGCATGTTTTCGTAAAACGTAGATTTCTATATTATCATAAATATAATTTTAAAATATCTCTCACGTCTAGCATCGCAGCAGCATTTGTGATACTTGCATAGAATAAAAGAAGTATCATTTTTTAATTAAACTTTTGACGATTTAGATTTTCAGATGAATATTATTATATGGTGCTCCACAATTAACAGTGATAATGAAACTTGGTCGATCAGCAATCAACGTCAAATGTTGTTGACGTCTACAAACAAACGCCCAAGTTCTTTTGCCATGACCTTAATTAAAGCACGTCGTCTAACTCAGAAACGTCTATTTTTCCCCCTCATAAATTGCCACTGCCAGCTCCGTTTATTATCAATTTTTACTGGTAGGCCTATGAGATGTGTCTGTTTGACTAAATCATAGTCTGATATATATATATATATATATATATATATATATATATATATATATATATATATATATATATATATATATATGTATATATCATTTTAAAGAAGAGGGAGTTTATTTTTGTTTTTTGTTTTTTTCTTTTAGGCTCCCCACTTGCGCGTAATTTTTAGAGCTTAAGGGGAGGGGGGTCAATAATTATATGTGTTTAAAAGGGAGGCTTGTTTTAACTTTGAAAGTAGAATAAATGTTACAATGAAAGAAATGTGTTCCAGAACTGCATGTGCAGTAAATAAAAAGGTTTTAATATTTACAATCTCAGACGGGCACAGAGAAAAAAATGCATTCGTGATTGGGAAAATTAAGTACCTTTACTTTTTCACATTAACGTACATGGATAAATAAACCAATTTCCCAGAAAAGACAAATCAGGCGCTCTATTTAAAATCTCAAGTCTCAAGGTTAATGGAATCAAAAGTTATAATTATCCATGCCCCTAGAAAACCAGCAAACTGGAAATTATCGTATCCTCCTCTCCCCAAATCGAGCAAGATCTAATCGCTCCATGGTTAATAATTTTGTTCGACTAGTCTCGGTTAATCAGGCAATTCTTTTAAAATAAACGATCATTATTCGAACAAGCTATTCTGCTTTTACTACTCGCATACCAAGATAGCCGCACGCCTGGCCCTGATGCCATAGACGTGTGCTCCTGGATTACTTACTGTCATGGCCGCCTTTCTTTGCAGTATCTATAAATATGGACTTGGGAGGTTTTGTGCATAAACTCCTCCCTTATTACCTAACCCACACCTTTGAAACTTTGCAGGCGTCCACAGCATCCATGTGGCTAGGACCTACCTTTAATTAAAAAATCTACGCAAACTACTTTCCCCAATGTTTCATAGTATCAAGGACCTAAGAAATAATGCCCTCCTCAGACTCTCACTCTTCGCGGCGTCCGCAGCGTGCAGCGTGCCGAGTAGAACGGTGGCGATAGCCGCCAACTATGGTCAACTGAGCGAACTGTAGCCGAGCTTAGTCTTCTTAAAATACCTTTTGCGTCTTGGCTGCGGACGGGCGATCTTAATGCACTATATATACAGCTTTGTCTAGGTGGTGGATATATAGATCTACAAAGAGACAGTAGATATTGCTCAAGTGCTACGTACTTCCCTCCCTTCTGATCATGACATCCTTGATATGTTTCAAAGGAGAGACAATTTACGTCCATACGTTTGGAATCAAAGAAGAAGTAAGAGTGTGTATGTATACATATGTTTATATAATATCATTATACTCACAGAAAAAAAAGTTTGCATTGGACAGACGAATTTTCTCTTGAGAATCCCTTTCTTTACTAGACGACGCACATACTTTTATCAAAGAAGAAATCGTGAGGATTAATTGTTTTCATTGAAGTGTTTATTTTTGCAGATGTCTATCACAATTAATTCAACATGAGCGCCCCAAATCTCAAATTCACCAAATCAGTACGTGTACCACATGTGGCCACCTGCCGTATTATTGATGGCTGATTGGCATCGTTTACAATTGGAAAAGATAAGTCGTTGGATAAACTAAGGGACTTACAGCCAGATTCTTTCAAGCGATTGTTATAGTTCCTCTGATGATGGAGGCTGGTTTTTTGGTTGCTGCTTTCCAGCATTTTCATGGAGACAGAATCGAGACTCGTCTGTGAACAAAACACATCTCCAGTCAAATTAAATGGGGCGTCATCTAATATGATCTAAATGTGTCGAGCCCTGCGATGATGTGGATGTGAGAGCTACATCTCCTTGTGTACTTTCATCAAAGAATCTTTATTTCCGTCCTGGAGCACAACATTTGTAATTCTCGCTGTATATTTTTCGACTGCCGTGGCATGTTTTGAAAGCAAAGAAACCACTGTATTTGATTACCCCCCCCCCCCCCCCCCAACCCCGACGCAAACAGAAGGAGTGAATCATATACTCCAATTGTTTGGGAATTGTGTGGAATGGGGGGGGGGGGGGGGGGGGCGTTTGTGATCTTTGGAAAGGAGGTGGAGACTAAGCAATCTCCGACTCATGGAAGAGCAGAGGGGAGATGACAATCAGTTGACTGCGTTGGCGGTGGGTGGACACTCAGCTGTCGAGGACTCATCGTCTCTTTAAGTGCAGCCGTCATCGTGACTGTGATTCAGACGAAAATCATTAATTGAAGCGAATAGCCGAATGAACTTGGTTTATCTTTATAGTTCGTATATATACTTTATAGTTCGTATACAGCCTAACTACAAACCCTCCTTTAAAGGGAAACCTCTCGAATACGGAAACCTGTCAAAGCACTAGGCTATTTCTAACACACGCACACACACACGGAGAGAGAGAGAGAGAGCGAGAGAGATTGTCTTGTGTGTGTGCGCGCGCGCGCGCGCGCGTGTGTGTGTGTGTGTGTGTGTGTGTGTGTGTGTGTGTGTGTGGAAGGGACGTGAGGGGTGCAGTAGGCCTATTACTATTATTAGGCCTATTACCTATTAAAGTTTTAAGGGACCAACCGCAGGCATCGCTGCGCCGCTCCTCTCTCTTTTTTTGGCACTCTTTCGTTTCTTTGAATCTTTGGCACCCGTTTTGTCGCTCAAGCAGACCGGGCTTGGTATCGGCTATGGTAAAAAGAAACTGTGCAAGAATTTTAAAAAGTAATGTTCTTTAATGTTCAGACAATATCATACTGTCACATCTTTTCAACACGCAACCGAATCACTTTATTGCCGATAGAGTAGAATTATTACCATGTCTATCTAGATCATTTAATTCATTCATTTCCTTGTTTCCAAATTGGCAATTTTGAACCCGGAAGTGAGTCAGTGTCTAAAAGCGAAAGTGAAGCGACGCTCCAGAGAGTCTCTAGATCAAGGGAAATAACTTTGAAAATGAGCATACATCGAAGGCTGAAATGGGTGTGTCCGTTATGAAACTAGTAGAAAACAAATGGTTTTAAAGTTTACATTTCCAACCTGACCATTGCTTTACTTTGAATTTTTATTTTCGTTTTTTCAAAAATGTTTGACTAAGAGTTAGCTTCTGTCCGTGTAAAATTAATAAGAAGAAATTTCGGTAAACAGGGGGGTTAACTCACATGACTCACGCGAGGTTGGTACCGCGCCGCTTGCTACTGTTATGAACTACTTTGTCCGCCATTGTTGTGGAGGCCGCATCCGTTTGTACGGGCTGTTTACAGTGTAAGAGACTTCTGTCAAACTTTTAACTTTGAGTCTGTACAGTTCATCTTTGGATTACGTTTCCAGCATGTCGGAACAAGAAGAAAGTGCCCGCATTACCATTCCAGATGCTACAAAGTTGATTGAAGGTTTGAAAGATGTTGATCAATTGGTTACCTTTGCTAAAATTGCCGAGCAGGGCGAGCGCTATGACGACATGGCCCGTGCAATGCGAAAGGTAACGGAGCTGGAAGGGAAGCTCACCCAAGAAAAGCGTAATCTCCTTTCTGTCGCGTACAAAAATGTCGTTGGTGCTCGTAGATCTTCATGGAGGGTAATCTGCATGATTGAGCAGAGAGCTGAAAATGATAAGAAGAAGAAAATTGCGCAAGAATTCAGAGTGAAGGTAGAGGACGAGTTGGATGCTACCTGTAATGAAGTTTTGGGTTTGTTGCAGAAACACCTCATCACAGATGAATGCACAGATGAAGAAAGAGTGTTTTATTTGAAGATGAGGGGTGATTATTGGCGGTACATTGCAGAATACAAAGCGGAACAGGGTCCTGACAGGAGTGACGCCATTCAAAATGCTGAAGCTGCCTACGAGAATGCCATGGAGCATGCAAAGAAGAACATGCCTTCCACGCACCCCAATCGCTTAGGGCTTGCCCTGAATTACTCAGTTTTCTATTATGAGATCCTGAATTCTCCAGACAAAGCATGCAATTTAGCAAAAGAAGCTTTCGATGAAGCCATCAGCGACTTGGAGAAATTGCAAGACAATGATTGTAAAGACAGTACCCTGATCATGCAGCTTCTCCGAGACAATCTCACTCTGTGGACATCGGATAATTCAGCAGAAAATGGTGATGATTAGTGATCTGATACCTGTGTTTCATATTTACAACTGAAATTTTGGTTTAGAAGGAAAGTTCATGAGATGAGTGCTCGAACGTGTATTCTGTCCTATAGTGTTCTTGAAAGGCAGTTGATTTCATATTGTTAGTTGTCTAAAACTATGCTCGCGGCATTTGGTCTTGTTTCGAGAGACATGCTGACTATTGAAATGTGTAATCTTCAACTTCTGACTCTTCAATTGGACTATGCGATGTTGGACGTACCAAGTGAGATGTCTGGACTCTGCTCTGTCTGAATGTCACGCTGGCCTCCCCGTCATGGTCATGATGATGATGGTGATGCACAGTGATGTCCTGACCCACTTGGATTTCATCTGCTATAGGCCACCAAAGAAGGGGAGTTTAGTTTCAGTGAGATATTTAAAGGCTTAGGTATACCAGATCTCTATTATTTTCATAATTGTTCAGGCTGCCTATGAAAGTTACTTATAATTTTAGACAGATTTGTCCTTTGGAACATAGGCTGAACATCCAATTATTGAACATGTTTAGTCCTTATTGAATGCTTTTCCATAAGCCAACTTTTTCATTAGTAGCTCACTTTGAAAAAGATCTTGTAACACCTATATTGATTGATTAGTAGTATACCAGGTAGAGCCTTTTAAGTTAAAAGGTTCATCAGCCTGGGTCATTATATATTATTACTTGTGTGTATTTTATGACGTTTCTTCGTGACAATGAACAATAATAATGATGTCCTTGGACTACTCACACTTTTTTCAAGCCAAAAGTTAGAAACCTACTTGGAATCAGTACAGGTTGATTTCAAATAGGCATAGATCTATATTTTTTATGGATAGGCAAGCTTATCATACCAGACGGCAAGGTCAATGAATCAATGAGCTATTATGTCTCATGTAGGCTACAGAAATAGTTACTTGTGTGCATCCTAAAAAACCTGATTTATGTGCAGAAATGAATATGTTTATAAAATTATTTTTTTTAACATTTGATGAATTGGGTTCAAATTGGTCCATGAACAATCATCAACTTAACTACTTTCATCTGTCCATTCATTCAAGGTACTGTAAGTTGACTTGGACAAGGTTGATTACCAAGCAGGGTCACGGTTATGCTTAGAGATCTATAAGTTGTAAGCTTCTGAAATGAGGGTTGAAAATTCCAAGAATTGATTTCGGCCTATTTTAAAAATTCTAAATGGATGTCATAGATTTTAAAAATCAATGTAGATATAGTATATTGCCCTTGTAGTTTGATATGCTAAGTGAATATTTTTTATTTTCTGACCTGACCAATGTTTTTTTTAGGAGTTCCATACAGCCCCACTGCAGTCAATATTATTTACCCTTAAGAGATGTTAATTATCTGTTTTTACTCCTGGGCTGAGTAACTGTTGACTGAATGCAAGGCTGTTTGATGGACTTACCTGTCTGAAATTTTCTTTTTTGAAGAATTTTTTTGTAATTGTCTGAGATTTTTTTGCTTAGTTACCGTATGTTAAACTGTAAAGCAGTTGCACCTAATTTGTCAATGAAGTAGAAGGAATCTGGTGATGTTTAGTGGACTTAACCTGTCTTGATAAAGAAAACAACTGATTTGTGACTTTGTAGTCTGAGAATTCAGCTGTTCTTTGAATTAAAAAAAAAGATTTTGCTGAGTAAATCGAAACGGGGAAGGAGATTGCAATTGTTCAGTGTTTTTTAAAATCAACTTTTTGTTTTAATTGCTGTGCGTGCTTTTTAAGCTGCACAAGGTTTGCTGTCTCTTGTGAGGGGCTGTATAAAACTCCTTCCAGTACACAGCAGTGGCAGTGCTGGAATTGCTTTTGATATTATTGATAGTAATAAGAAAAGCCTATAGCATATGATAGGATTCAGGACTCCCATATTTGAGGTGTTGAGTTAATTTCACTTTGGGTCTGTAGTTTTCAGCTCGACCAGTAAAGATCAAGTTGGTAGTAATGTGTAGGGTGTCGAAAGACGGTTAAGTGTCACATACTCTGAAATTTTGTCTCTTGAAGCTGTCATTCATGACTCTTGGACATTGATCATCTAAACAAATTTTTTATATATATTTACTGTACACCTCATGCTTTTACACCTCATTCTTTGGGTCATGCTTCATTTTGTTTGTATGACTGCAGTACATCTTTGGGTTTATATTTTACCCCTTCATGCTGGCATATCAAGTGGTGAAAAATGGACGGAAAGCATTTTTGTATGTGATACTTGCACTCCAGTCTACTAAGTGTTTTGAACACCAGATTGCTTTGGATTTATGGTCCTGAACCACCTATTGTGTTGTCCTTGGTATGTCTGGTAGACAATGCTACAGGTAAAATGTTGTGAATTACTTTTCAGTAGGCCCTGGCGGCATGTCAGACACTGACACAATTGCAAGAACTCTGAACATGGACCTTGCCATGCCACATGCTGCAAGTAAAATGTCATGAACCACATTTATTATTGTCCTAGCCCAGCATGTCTGTGTCTGGTACTCTTCTGTTTACAAAATGCTCTGAATGTTAATCTTGCTGCAGTAAAGTGAAATTAAGTGGTGATAAGACTACTTTGACAAGAATTTCTTTCTTGAGAAAACTGCTGTTTAATGCACAAGTTTAAACTTTTTGAGGAGGATGTGTAACCCATGACTTGTAGATCCTTTTCAGCCCCACCGAGTTTGGTTTTCATGTATATCAAGTAGGTTTGTTTTTCAAGAAATTCCAAGCTTGGAATTTTTGTGCTGCAAAGGGTAACTCGTCACTTGAAGAGGGCTTGGTCTTATTGGGATGGCGATATTATAAGTTCTTTCGAATAAGGTTTTTCTCTGTGCTGAGTTGGTTCCATGTTATGGTAGTGCAGGGTGTAAACCTATTTACCTTGATGCTAAAATCAAAAACTTGATATATTGCAACTACACTTCACAAACTGAGGTTTAGTTTCCATTGCTTTGTACTGAACCGTGTGGAGGGTTTAGTTTGCTCAAGGGCTGTATTCATCTTCACCATTTCCTCCTTGTGTGGTCAGTTACTATTTCTGCTTCACTGTCTTTTCTGCTGTGTATTATCAGGTATGAGTAGTTAGCTGTCAGCACTGCATCTTTGATACACTATGTATATGCTGTGGTTATATATTACATTTGCTTAGTAGGCTTTTTCTTGAAGCACTCATGGATATTTCCATTTTACGGTACATGGCTTGATTAAAAAGTCAATGTTTTAGAAATATATTTGGGATGGCAAAATTAATTAGGATGAATGAGAATGATTACTGAATTGTTCAACATACAAATAAAGTAAATTACAGTAGATGTCTAGTTTTTTGTGGGTATTTTGATAAAGTGGCAAGCTTTTTTTAAAAACTGTATTCAGTGGTTCATTTTTAAATTTCTCCTATTAGCCTCTGGATAACACATCAAATGAAAAGTCAACATTGTTAGTTTGGTTTCCCCTTCTCCTCACATCACAAACTGCAGCATTTTCTCCACCTGCTCCAGCTCGCCTCAAACTATTCCATATTATATTCATGTTTAACACAGTATGTATTCTTTTGCTGACTGTGTTGTGCTATCTCATAGGTATGTGTATGATAATCAAGCATTTTGAAGGGGTGGGGGGGAATTGATTAAGTGAATGGCAACTGCAAAGGGGCAATGGGATCTGATGTTATTGGGTCTGAAATTGGAAACTGAATGTGATAAACTTGTGGTCATCTTGTAAATTGTCAGAATTCCATTGTCTCGGTACAAAATTTACTTCTTATTGCCATGAACGAGTGCAGTTGTTTTGTTTGTGAACCGTTTCCTTTGTTTTGTACTTTTTTCATCTGTCCTTTTTTTCCCCCAATTTAAAATTTTACCATATTCTCTGAGGTGCTCGTGTCTTGAAAACATGTTTGGCAAAATTGGCCCATAAAATTACCTATTTATAATGAAAATTAGTCATTTTAGATTGAAAAGCTATTACCTTATTTTGTTACATTTTATTACCTTGTGGTTGTTTTTTTTTTTTTATAGCTTTTAATGACATGTTTATCATGAAATATAATAAAATGTCATCATTGCAAAGACTGAGTTTGAGTAGATGGGTATTGTGGAATTGTTGTTTGTGCCTATCAGTATCACTGTCACTTCCCTTGAATTTGATAAAGTATGGTTTGCTGCTGCAGAGGGTATGCAGAGTGTTGGGACATGTTACTCCCGCCCAGGATTTCATCTGGTTGGTCAAATTGGTTGATTTGGCTTACAAATTACAGTTCACACTGAACCATTGTGGATCGTAAATCGCTGAATTAGTGCTCAAAGCTGCCTAAGCATCAGGAACACTTTTCTCAAGCATCTGGTTTTCCTTTGTAAAAAAAACCCAAGGTGAAATATCTTGAATTTTTGGTAGCATAAGATAATTATAAATGTACACATGCTAAAATATGTTGCATTGTGAAAGTGAGATGCTTGAGAAAATTTGATTTATGTAGGCTACATTGTATTGTAAATTGCCTATACCTTACAATTGTTGTACATCTCAACATTGTTTGTCGCATAACCTTCTTGGGGTGTCTTCAAGGTTATGGAGGCTTATATTTAGTTGAAAGCTCCTGGAGGTGCCAGTACTGGGTGCCAATAAAAAGCAGCAGCAGCACTAGAAATTAGAAAATGCCGATAGATCTAGACCTTCTGGTATATTTGTGAAAGCCTACCTTTTCAACACTAAATAGGGATATCACTGATCAGGGGATTTTTGTATGTGTTAAGACAGCTCCCAAAGGTTCAAAGTAGAAGTTTTCTCTGCAAATTTATTCTGGGACCTTGTAAAGAGACCATTACTGTTCATTACGAGTTATGGTACCAGTCTAAAGACCGAGCAGTGCGAGGGCACACCAGCGTATCCTTAGTTGTAAGGCCGGCCTGTTTATGGCTGCTTGCTGGGGAACATGGAAAGGCGAGGCACTGACTCACTGACAGTGGCACTTGCCAGAGACAGACTGAGAATAGGATGGGGAAGGGGAGTGAGCTATAGGGAGTGGGGGTAGGGAGGTGATACCCAGAGGACGAGACCCTCGTGTGTGTAGGCCCTACATGACCTACTAATGCCTGGTGTGTCGATAGGCTACTTGGTGGGTATGCAGACTTGATGAAGAACTAATGCATTGACTTTTGCCCCTTTTATGTTTGTGTGCTCCGCCAGATACACACAGGAAGCATGTCGAAGAAGCAAAATGGGCCGAAAAAAGTCAATAAGAGAAATTGTTTAGTGAAGATATTGAAGGAAAATTTCGTAATTGGATGGCGATGTATAGGGGCTACTGTGTGTCAATGTGCTTCTCTTTGCTCAAACAAAACAGCTTCTGTGCATTCTTTTTCTGTTCTTGAGAGGTGGGAATGATCTGGAAGTTCGTAACATAGGATTAGTTTTAGGAGTAGCCTACAATTAGTAAGAATAATCATGGAAATTCTGATGCAATTTCAGTATGGACGTGAACAGTTACATGTATCTGTTGCGCCAACATAACTGAATCAATGCTACTCAGTGTCATTTATGAATATGAGTGATAAAGGACGTTGACGTTAGTAACTTAAAATGACGATAATTGATAATAAGCTAACAAGTGAACACTTTTAGATTTAAAGTCTTTTTTGTTACTTAAAACTTTTGACTGCAAAGTGAAAGGGCGTTTTGGGGTTTCTGAGCTGAGTTATTAGGAGGCATCTACCGTTGATGTAGGCCTACAGTGCAAAATAACTAAGAGTACAGTCCGTGCCGGCTTTAAGCACGGTAACTTCGGCTTCAAGCATGCTTCATTTACAAGACAGTCAATATTTTCATGATGACCCATCGAAGTTCGAACACAGTTTACACCGCAGCAGTGGAGTGTGTCAAGAGAAACACAAAGAACGCAAGTGATGGACACACACACTCACACGGGCGGAGAGGAAGGCAGAGAGAAGCACACAGCCGTGCACGCAGACATAGGATCTAGCCTAGGCCTAGGGCAAAGTTACACAAGACCAAAAAAAATACAAAGACAGTCAGGGAGACGAGAAAGGGAGGCTGGCTGCAATTTCACCTTTGACCCTCGCTATCCATTAATCCTGATTGTGTATCACGCGCGAGGTGGGATGAAGGCGGTGGTACACGTATGAGTAGCACAGCGGGCAGTGGTACGCACAGGCAGTGTGTTACAGTAGGCCTAGTGTGCTGTATCGTGACTGGCCGTCTAAATTAAGTTTTCATTTCCCATTCGACCACAAAACCAAAACAAACAAGCGAACAAAAACTACCATGGCGGGTGTCTAAATAACAGTGCACACTTTTGTGGGACCGCTATAGGCCTACAAACAAAGAGTATTATATTACTAATAGCACGGGGAATTTTCTACATGAAAATCTCTGGATTATGTCTACTTCGCACTTAAGCACGCTTCGGCTTTAAGCACGCTTAAGCTTTCTCCCGATGACCGTGCTTAAAGCCGGCATGGACTGTACTAAGACTAAGACATTATAAGAATACCAAAAATTGCTCATTTCTTGAAACTGTTGTGAATAAGAAAAAAAGGTGTTTTGTCTGCGAAGGGCAGTACAGTTCATCAGTGGTGGACTAAGACTAGATTCTATGATAATGACAGACTACCCTAAACCGAAGACAGAAAATAATTTGCAATGAAAACATGCTTATGATTTTCATGTTGTTTTGCTTTTGTTTGGTTTTGAACTTGACACACAGATGTCTTCTGAATGGTTTAGGTTGGAGCCTCTGCCGGTATGGTCCCATTTTTCTGAAGAAGTGGTAGCCTACGGTTTATATACATACATGTAGCCTAGGTGTTACATACTGACGTGCATAATTCCAAAGTTGGTTTGAAAATGAAATAGTTAACTTCAACAAATGAACTCTTTCAGTTCAGTATGATGATGCATCGATGGTGTTGTAGTTTGTAAAAATTTCAAAGTTTGATAGGCCTAAAGTGTAATGTGGCCACAGCACTCTTGTGGTGGCTAAGGGTCATTCTATTATCTAATTCTAGGTACAATAGACAGGTGTCTGTGGTTTTGGGGACTCCAAATACAAGTTGTGAGTTTGATTCCTGCGGGGAGAGGTCTTTCTTTTTTTTATCAAGTGTCTCCGTCTTCCGGGATGTGTCCTTCTCACATCTCAGCCTGGGCTAGCTCTAGCACGAAGAATTCAAATTCCAGCAGCTCACCTCAGTCTGTCTGCTGGAATGTTGTACAGTGGAATCCTGTTATAATGAGAGGGAGGGGACCGGTGCCGAACATCCGTTATGGGAGGATTGTCATAAGGGACCCAGTAATAAATTCAAGGGAAATAGTACAGTGGTTTTCTGTTCGTTTCTTTTTGTAGTCTATCCTGATACTTGATCAAAAATCGAATAAAAGGTTTATTTTTCTTGCGCTAGCGATGTTGACAGCTCAGCGTCGGCGATCAGAAATAAAGTTCTCTAAGCTAACTCGCCCGCTGTGTTGTCTCCCGCCCCACCACACCCTGTGGTGCGTTCCACATTCGCTCTATCCTTCACGGTCACATCATTGTGACCTCTCCATCGCCGCATCGGAGAAGTGAGAGACATGGTAGACTTAGTTAAATTATTTAGACTAGGCTGGCCTATCACGCGATGCGTTCTGCTTGTCTGTGCATACCACTACCACATCTTCCCCACTCATTCGCTCTGCCTTCATTGTTGGCACACGTGGTGGGCTCTCCCATTCATTTCGCAAGATCACCTACAACCGGCAAGGTTTTGCATGAATAAATGGCCTATGCCCTGTGCATAGCAGCAGCAATATTCCGCTATATAACCGACTCGCATGTTTAATGTTTATCTGATTGCGCTATAGCAGTATTTTACAGAAGAACTCGGATTCAACGAGGTCGCCGGGCCTGACCGAAAATCTCGTTGAATCCAAGTGTTCGTTATACAGTGGAACTCGGACTTAACGAGCTCGGATTCAACGAGAGGAGATAGATTCCCTGTTTTTTTCTTCTATAAAAAATAATCCGGATTCAACAAGCACCTCGGATTCAACGAGGTTGCTTCCAGGGGGAACAGCCCCCACTGACCTGGCTTCGCTCATTTTTCTCCCAGAAAGAACGATATACATGAATATCTATTCCCGGAAACCATCCATTGCTCCTGTATCGTGAACTATTGTTCACAAAGCCGATTGAATGCAACCAATCAGCGGCCTTTTTTTCATACCAAAACATGCGTTGTTGGCACACGCACGTGTATACTCTGGTGTGTGTCGGATGGGCGGCCTGCACATGTGTGTCTTTGTCGGGGAGGGGGG
>NW_004797701.1:81151-90757 GCF_000002075.1 Aplysia californica
ATATATATATTATAAGCTAGTATTGACGTACAGTGGAAACCTGATATAACAGGGATGGTGGGAGCAGAGAAAATGTCCTGTTATATCCGATCTCTGTTAAATCAGAAATGCAAAGGAAAGTAAGCATTTGTGGACTAATCCAGCTGTACTTATTCATGGGTAGTTTCCCTTGCCACAAGTAGGCTACCCACGAACAGGGGTTTTGGCACCAATTTTCTCCTTGCCTCCCAGAAGAGCTTGGTCCACGACATCTGCATCGGGTAGTCTCATCTTCTTTCGATCCAGAACAAACTTTTCATTGGAGTATGCTGCCACTATCTTCTCTCTATCCATGGTGTGAATCGAACTGACGACAAATCTCTGCCAGTGCCAGTAGGGCTTGTTTTTTGTCAACAGCCTGGATTTTTTTCGTATTTTTGTGAATTGAAAGGCATTTTTTCTAGCGCTTGACATCGTTAGTGACACATTATGCGTGCGTGTTGCTAGGTTTCAGGCGAGTTCGAGGTCTGCAGCACACCGCAGCCCTCTCTCGCTTCACACGCTGCGTGTGTTTGCAGTTGCAGTGGCATGGCTTGCGTGGGCTTGCTCCATCACCGCGTTACTCTCTCTCTCTCTCTCTCTCTCTCTCTCTCTCTCTCTCTCTCTCTCTCTCTCTCTCTCTCTCTCTCTCTCTCTCTCTCTCTCTCTCTTACTTTTTACACATTGTTAACGAGCCTTTGTCCCTGCTATAACCGGTTGGGCTCCAATGGGGCCCTGTTATTGCCGATAACTTTTAATAGAGACAAAGAGTAGGAAAAATCGGGGATTTAAAAAATCCCTGTTATTACCGGATCCCTGTTATTACCGGGCCTGTTATATATATATATATGATTTCCACTGTAGATCTACGTAATGAATTGAGCGCTCGTCTAATCAATGGAATAAAAAATTGCCGTGTGCTAAGCTCTACACAGCAACACGACTTTTTGGCAAACAATCGAGACGACAGGTGTGCATTTGAACGAATTGGTCTTTTTTTTTTTTTACACAGCTCATAATATGCAGACATTTCAGGCACTACTTGTTACTTCTCTTTGCACATTATGTGCTCAGTGCCTGTAATAATCTTCACAAAACCTCATGTTTGCTATAACGAACACTCGGATTCAACGAGATTTTACGTCGTTGAATCCGAGCTCATTAAATCCTAGTTCCACTGTATTTACAAAGATAAAGAAGAAAAAAACAAACACTGGGTTTTAGAATAGTGTCTTTATACAGTGGAACTCGGATTCTACGATCTCGGATTCAGCGAGATGAGATAGATTCCCAGTTGTTTTTTTTCTTTAAAATCAATTATAAAAATAACCCGGATTCAACGAGTAGCTTCCAGGGTGAACAGCCCCTGCAGACGTGGCTTCGCTCATTTTTCTCCCAGAACGAACTTCATCTATTCCCGGAAACCATCCATTGCACCTGCATTGCATTGTGAACTTAGCCGATTGCATGCAACCAATCAGCGGCCTTGAACGTCGCACAAACGCGTCAGTCTTTTTTTTTTCCCTCGGCAACTGATCAATATTACACTACAATGATAAGCTAGTCTTGACGTAGATCTGCGTATGGATTGTGCGCTGGTCTTCTATAATGGAATCAATAGTTGTCATATGCTAGGCTCTACACAGCACACAACTTTTTGGTAAAAAATCGAGATGACACAGGCGTGTGCATTTGAACGAATCGGTCTTTTTTTTACACAGCTCATAATGTGGAGGCTTTTCAACTTCTCTTTATACATTACTTGCTCAGTGCCTGTAATTATCTACACAAAACCTCGTGTTTGCTATAAAATTTAACGAACACTCGGATTCAACGAGATTTTAGGTCGGGCCCGGCGACCTCGTTGAATCCGAGTTCCACTGTAACAGTAACAGACTTCTCATTATTTCAGGACTCGTTATTTATAGATATTATCTAAGTGGACTTCACTGTATCCCTCTCAGCCCAGGTTGACCCTGACAGACACGTTTTTAATAGCCTACCTCCTCTTACTCCTAACCTTTCGCTTTCAGATGTGGGTGGTTGGCCGGTGCTCTGGTGTGGTTTACTTCTTCTTTCCTATCAAACATGTTATATTATATCTATCGTCTTTATCTCCCCCAAGTCCCCTTCTTTTTTGTGTTTGTCTCTCTCTTGTAACACCCAGAGCTAATCTTCAGCACTTATGAGTAATATGACCTTATTGTGTTGCAAGTGCCATAACCCCCCCCCCCCCCCCCCCCCACTAAAACTAACGTTTCATCTCTGGGACTGGCTACCACTACCAGTTGCAGAGTTAAAAATGATAAAACTTGGAGATTAGACAGAAAATGAACAAAACGTTATTTTAATTAAAACATTTACATATGTACATGTACATATACAGTCAACAAACACTGGTGGTACATGTACCGTATCTCGAATTCGCCGGGGATTGGAAATTGTGTTTGAATTTGAGATAAAATTTCCGTAATTCGTCATGCCGTGAAAGCCCCAATTAAAAAGAAAGAAAAAGAAAAAAGGAAGAGTCTAGGGGGACCAGGATTTAAAATTCTTGTCTTTTTATTCAAAACCTGGGTGGGTTATGTATCCGAGAGATAGAGGAGAGAAAGAGAGAGGGAGAGAGAGAGAGAGAGAGAGAGAGAGAGAGAGAGAGGGGGGGCTTGGGCTTGAGAGAAAGAAGAGAGATGAACTTCATCATGAAGGCTACTACCACTACTTCTACCGCACTACGTCATTCTCTTGTCTCGGACAGTGCTGTCCTGACTGTCCTGTCCTACCGTGGATTTGGTCTTGCGTTTCAAAACATCCGAAATAGGAGGACTGATCCGGCGCATACGGCTGTCCCCGCAGAATTATAAATGCACCTTTAGATGTCCAAATTACGAAGGAAAAAAAAAAAGGAAAATTATACGAATTTTTTATGCAAGTTACCGTAACATCATTCGCGACATGTTTTGCACTTTTTCAACAAGAATTTTCATGTTTTAATTTATGTAGGCTACAGAAAAATTGAAAACAGAACATATCAGTACCAGTAGTAATTTGTTGTGTATTTGGAAAGAAAACAATACACATCGGTCAGAAAAAAACAACCAAAGAGTACAATCTCGAACTTTCACTGCTGTAGAATATATAAATCTAACACTAACATATGTAGAGGAAAGAAAAATGTAAAAAAAAAAAGAAAAAAAAGAAAGACATCTGGACATCTGATGCTGGCACATCACGAAAACCAGGGACACCTGTCAAACATGAAACATCAGCATACCCGAGAACAACTTTCGATGGATTGAAAAATTGAACATGCTCAAGGAACAAAATCCTAACCACCATTACGATTCCGATTACCAAGATCTTCTACTTCTAGCAAGGGAAATCAACTTGTCACTTAAATTTATGAGACTTATTACCGGGGTTACTTCCCTTTAGCAACGTGGCGAGGCGTTAATAAAGTTAAGTAAAAAATAATAGATTAATAATAATTAATACATGTATTGTTTTGTGAAAATGAAGAAAAAACGCGGGGAATCCAAAATTTTATGCAAATATATGCTTCAGAATTACGCGAAAAAACGCGGCCGCACAATCGCATTAGCCGATGGGGACAGATTTCCGCTTTCCCCTACCAGCGTTTTAAACTCATTCAGTGTCAGGATTTTTCATTTTCTCTGGGGTTGCAAAGGTTACATCATTGACCCACACTGGTCCTTCTGGCATGTCCTCATTAACTCCGGCAGCTTTTTTTCTTCACAAGATTTCACATTTTTCTTTCATTCTACTCTAAACTCCCACAGCAAGTCACACATCTCCATGTCATCTTCCTCAACCAACAGACTCTTTTTTCCTCTACTTTTGTCTTAGTCTTTGACCATTCTTTTACTTTGCTGCAACAAACACTGGCACTGTGGTGACTGACTGACTTCCCCTTCATCTGTATTGGATTCCTCTTCAGTCATGGTAAGTTCTACTCAGCTGGTCCTTATCCTGGACCAAGGAGCGGGTGGCCCCAGTTTGAATACCCAAGGGCTTCTATTCTGAACTGTGATTGCTTTGGAAAGTAAAGGTTCTCCCTCTGATTGGCTCGATTCTCCCATCTATCGGGGATGGACGTTACATTTGGAAGGTTTGCTTCTTAATTTTAAATATAACCTTACACTTTTACAGAGCAGTCCAATTCAAAATAAATTTATGCAACACCGTAACTAATTCATCAGAATGATCACATAATTTGATAGTTATGGGGAACTCACGATATACCGGTAAACAGTAGGCCTACCATGTAGGCTACCAGGTAATACCATTGCTGACTCTTCTAAACATTATTGAGAGGCTGTACAGGTGAAAGTGGTGAAATGGTTTGGTTTTAACGCCTCTGTCAACACTATTAGGTTATAAATTTAAGAGGCGGGGCCTCCTAGTTTATCAACGTCCGTCTCCGAAAGGACCGAGCCAAGTGGGAAATTCGTATAAACCTCCTTTCCCAAGGACACAACGTCGGACCGAGCTGAGGCTCGAACCCTCGAACTCAAACCCGCAATCTCACGATTACGAGTCGTTAAATAATAAATTACCCTTTTTCAGTCGGACCGAGAAAACATAACGTAATGAACATGGAAAATACAGCATTACACTACAGTTACAGTCATGAGTATGATGAATCCTTGGCAACGACAACGCCTTGGTGGGGGGGGGGTGTTGCAGGGCGTCATTGTTCTCACTGGCATAATAATATCCCGCGGTCGCTACCCTACTGCGGTTCCTAAGTTCCCTGTCTTGTCTACCCCACTTCCTTCTTTCTAAATCTCTCCCTGCAATGTTTGAGGAAGGAGTACATTACCGTGCTGTCTCCCTATAACGACTTCCGAATAATTAATGACATTCTCTGTAAAGCGACACGGTGCCCAGGTCCCAATTTTTTCCTGTATATATAAATAATATAATTAATAAAATAATTTTTGGTTGCCTCTCTATAACGACAGCTCTCTATAACGACATTTTTTCTGGTCCCGACGATGTCGTTAATTATTAGAGGCTGCACTGTAGTTTGAAGACGTGAGCTTGATTCCCACCCTGGCAATTTTATTTTATTTAGTAGGGCCTATGTTGTGGTTCATAAGACGCATGTTGTGTATCTCATCTACAGCTAGAAAAACAAAGGAAGAAGTCTTGCTTGAAGCAAATTGCAGACGACAGCCAATGACGAATATATACGAAAGCGACAGGCCAATTTTATTGGACACACAATGCGAAAAGAAGCATTGGAGAATATTGTAACAACAGGCAAGTTTGATGGAAAGAGAGGCAGAGGCAGACAGAGGGAAAAGATACTGGACAAGTTCACAACATGGCTGGGAGCAGCAAGAAAAACAGACATGCTGAAACGCAAGACAGATGGCAGTGGAGGTCCATGATCGCCCTCGCCAGTCGGCAAGGCACCGGATGATGATGATAGAGATCTACATCTAGCGCCTTTTATTTGGCACACTAAGCTGTATCCCACCCACCACAGGACTCACCACAGGCAACCTTGGCTGACAGGGTCGGAGTGACCGGCATCGTAAGTGATATAAACTGTATCGATATTTTAAAAATATTTTAAATCGGACTACACAGGACTGTCATTGTGTTGACCGTGACGACACGTCTATTTTGTATCCTAACTGAAGAAATACGGAAATGGTTGGGGAAAGGGAAAAAAAAAGAGAGAGAGAGAGAGAGAGAGAGAGAGAGAGAGAGAGAGAGAGAGAGAGAGAGAGAGAGAGAGGGGGGGGTGTCTTCAGAACACCACTGACACCGGTCCTATGGCAATGGAGAGCCCCCCCCCCCCCCCCAAATCTGCTTTCAAATTTTCAAATGCGCCAGAGAGACAGTATATTATATTTGCAATAAACGGACTGGCAGAGAGCGATTTTTGTGCTCAAGACCATTTTTCACATAGTTGGCCTATACTGTGGCTTGAGAGGTGAGCAGAGTAAGCCTGATTCCCCACTTGGACCTCTGTTGACATCCACCCCTTGGCGCTCATAATAATAATAATAATAATAATAATAATAATAATAATAATAATAATAATAATAATAATAATAATAATAATTATAAAAGATAGCATTTGTTTCGCGCATATCCCCGCTCAACAGCAGGCTCTATGCGCTTTACATTATATTATTACCCCAGCAGACCATAGAACACTCCGAAACATTCTCAGCTTCCCGAGAAGCATACAGTGCAAGCAGCCGATTAAGCGCTCAAACACTAACAAACTGACAAGATCTTTAGCTGTCTATAGCCGGGTACCCATTCCCACCTGGGTGAAGTGAGGAAAATTCGTGTAAAGTGCCTTTCCCAAGGACACAACGTCGGGCCCCTGACGGGATTCGAACCCACGACCTTACGGTTGCGAGTCCGAGAGCCTAACCACTAGGCCACCGACGCCACAATAATATGACCTTATGCAGTTGCGAGCGCCGTAAAACCTTACTAGAACTATTATTATTAGGTCTATGTTGGAAAAAAAAACCCAACAACCAAACAACCTTGGCCCGGAATATGATTTTTATACATCATGTAGATCTATAGAGATTATCAACGTGTAGCCTACCTTGTGGCCGAAAAGAGGAAGCCAGCATGTACTATATACACACACACACACACACACACACACACACACACACACACACACACACACACACACACACACACACACACACACACACACACACACACACAAATAAAAAATAAATAAATATATATATAATATATATGTAGAAATCAGTCTGCACTACCGTAACATAATGTACTATAATTGCTGACACACATGATATGGCAGTAGAATTCTGTTTGTAGGCCTTTCTGCTACTAGTGACCCATAAATGCAGCCTGCACTACTACTACTACAACTGCTGCTACTACTACTACAAGTATTTACCACAATCTGTAGTAGTAACAGAATTCAGTGTGTAGTGTGTAGGCTACTTTTATAATGGCACAAACTGCTTCAGCCCCTTCAGAAAGAACATGACACAAACTATTTCGTCAATTTCGTGGACTATTCCAAGGTGTCTGTCGGGACTGTGGACTTTACCAGTATTTTCTAACAATGATAACACTGTAATTCAATATCAATTAATTTATTTCAACTTTAAATGATCAGAACATTTGAAAGACATATATTAAGAATCTGTGACGTGTTTAGTTTCGGTAACTGACAGGACAAATGAGGAATTTCTATTTTTATCTCACATCACTTAGGGACCGTTAAAAATGACGTCAGCTCAGAGGGAGGGGGAGGTGGGGGTTCAGTGAAAAGCAGACAAAAGTTGACATGAGGGAGGGGGGTCCTTACAAAGTTGACGTTAACCATGATGCTCTAAAAGGTTGGGGAAAAAAGGAAAGAAAAGAAAGGAAGGAAAAATAAAGATCAAACGCGCAAAAATACAAAATGCATCCTGTATAGTTTCTACCTAAACATACATGTACATTTTGGTTGACGTCAACGGGGGCGGGGGTAATTTTTGGCCAAATTTTAACCGACGTCATTAATTGTGTACGATCCCCTTACTGTGGAATAGCCCTCAATCAGATCAGCATCTCGTGGAGCGTTGTTTTGCTGTGAACACGTCCAAAGAGGTTATATTTAATACCAGAGTTCGTGGAAGTGATGTCCCTAACGTAAACGAACGCGGGCTGTGTGTGCCCACTCTAGGGCGCTGAATCTCAAGGGAAAAACATGAGCTGTTCAACAGAGGGGTGAGTACTTTTCAAGACTCACGTGGAGGCGTCTCGTTGGTATTCTAGGGGTGAATCTACACGCTTGCACTGAAATATGGGGGGAGGGGGGTGGTGGTTTACGAGAGCTCGTGGGGAGCGTGGTGGGGCTCAGATCGTTCATATAAATGGGGGCACGCCCGCGTGCCGATGAGGGATGTCTGACACGTGT
Organism: Aplysia californica; assembly: GCF_000002075.1. Lineage (NCBI taxonomy): Eukaryota > Metazoa > Mollusca > Gastropoda > Aplysiida > Aplysiidae > Aplysia > Aplysia californica. The sequence continues at coordinate 89,109 of NW_004797701.1, forward strand.
GACGTAACTGTTGCGAGCTCTAGTACCATAAATAATATATATTATATAACCTCTTTGGTACACGTCACAGCACAGGGTGTGGAGCTGCGTGCGCAAGCACAGTTTATGTTTCTTTCCGGTTCTGACTGAACACGTCACTTCCGCTCTTCTGAAACACGTTCTCCACTAATCTCCACTGCGCGTGAACCCATGACAATAGTGCGGCTCACCTGGACCCCGGAGAGACGTATCTTCGAAACTTCTAGAATTCATATTTTGTCCGGACTCAACCTTTCTAAGCAATCGTGTGCTTGTTTATCTTAAGAAAGTTTTGAGACACGTCTGTTTTATTTGCTCGAGTTAAACAGACGCTTCAAGACGTTAAGTTTAGGAGCGGCATCATCTGTATGTACATCGCTGTCTGCTGGCGCCCAACTCTCAGACTGTTCTGTAGGTTAGAATTTTGTAGCTAACGAATCGTTCACTGGAGTCATAATACTGCTACTGTTTTGTGAATGGATACCATCACCATTTGCTACATTCTCTGGTTTCACTAAAACGGTTGGGCTAGCGGAGTCATCAACCTTCCCCTCACTAGCCGCCCTTCGCCTTCTTATCGTGGGGGCTTCACTTTCGTTTTCTCTACCCTTGTCGTTGAGGCTGCTGTTGCTACCGGAAAAACTCCCCCCGCTAGAGCTCGACTCGCTTCGGGAAGATTTCCCTCCCTTTGACTTCTTCCCTTTCCCTCCCTTCCCTTTCCCCTTATGGTTAGTTGCAGATTCTGGCAGGCTAGAGGAGGACACAGAACTCACAGGACTGACGTCATCAATGTCTGACCTTTTACCAATAGCCTCAGACGTGTGTATCTGCATTGTGGCGACACTGGGAGAAGAGAGTTTCTGCTGAGTGGGGTCTGAGTTCAAACCTCCCACATTATGCCCTGCTTCTGTAATCAAATGTCCATCACCATTGGTGTTGTTAAATTTCGCCTGGCCAGAAGGAGAGAAGGGAATGTGGTTGTACTGTCCTTGACCTTGTCTTTCGTGTCCTGACTCAGGGCTCGGGGAAAACACTGTTGTCGTAGGAGTTACGCCCCCTTCTTTGTCCGCTTGCAGAATCTCGTCCAACAGACTGACAGATTGCTGTCGTTCCCCTGAACTCGGGCTTGTTTTGTAGTCTACAGGGTGGTTATTCCCACTCTCCAATTTCACGTCATCATCTGCTGGGGCGGAGTACATTATGACTACCGCTTGTTGAGTGTTGGAACGAGAGCGAGGCTGAGAAGAAGGGTCACGTAACCCGTCAGCCTCCACGTCAGGCAAAGTTTCTACCAGCGATGCCGCTAGGGTCGCCATAAGGTCGTCATTCTTCCTCGCCTTCTTTTTCTCTTCTCCTACAGAATCAAGCGACCCAGAATGGCCGGAATACGACGTGCCAGGCTCGGAGAAGCCCAGCATCTTCTGCTTGTTCTTGTCCTCGTCCTCGTCGTTGTTGTTCCCCGGCAGCTGCTCGTACTTGTGCTTGTACGTGTGTAGCGCCCAGGGCTGGAGCTCTCCCGAGGCGAAGACACAGTAGAAGAAAAGCGAGAAGAACTGTAGGCCCACAGTGATGTAATAGGCCAGCTGCCACTCCGAGCGCTCTTTCTGCAAAAGAGGAAAAACATCACAATC
>NW_004797701.1:92522-93689 GCF_000002075.1 Aplysia californica
GGAAAAAACTACCCCAAAATGAACTTCACTTCAGTGTGATTTTACATCATGCATAAACAGACACATTATTCATGTGTACAAGCAGACTCCATACAAGTAAAGACCTATCAAAATCTGAAACACACATTGTCGATCTTGGCTTGCGCCACTTTTTTCTCTCTCTGTTCAGTAGGATGCTTTCGAAAACCGTGTCACGCCGAGGTGGAATCAGGCGCTCGTCAATTTTTGGGCATTTGGAGTTGTTGGTATCTTCTGAAAGCTGATTTATTTGCCTTGCTTTCTAGGAAAAGAACACCCATCTATCTTTAATAGAAGTCAAAATATTTGCCTTTGAAGGAGGTGGGGGTAGCATGGTCTTAAAGATAAAATTAGCGAGAAATGGAGCCAAAGTTTGTAGCTTCTATAGCTGAGAGTCCTTGAAAACTGAAAATGTACATATATTTTTGCCGTTAATCAACGTTTTTCAATCAAATTCACATGCAAATGAGTGGGTTTTTTAATGGACATGAAAGACGTTGAGCCAAAAAAACAGAAATTCGATAAAATTGCAAAATCTGGAGGAAAAAATGCTTGTTTCTTTGATTTCCTTTTTTTGAAGAGCGCCTGATTTCACCACAATGCCTCACCGTTATCTTCCCAGGTCTTCTCCCACCACCCAAATGTTCAAGTGCTGTTAATAAAACACCAAGACCCTACCTCAAAATCAGAGAGCTTAATGACGTCTTTCAGATACATAGGTCCGACGCTAATGAGCATGTAATACAGCCAGTCCGAGCCAATTTGGGAGACTACAATAGCCCACACAGGCATTGACTTGAGGATTTCCTTCACTGGGATCCGGATCTGCAGACATATGATGAGGGGAATGTTGGTGTAAGAGGTCGGAGGTCCCTACAATATGATGATGATGATGATGATGATGATGATGATGATGATGATGATGATGATGATGATGATGATGATGATGATAATGAAAAGGAAGATGAAGATGATGATGATGATGGTATTGTGATGATGATGATGATGATTACGTTGATATTGAAGACGACGGCGACAAAATAACAGCAATATCTCAAATGTATAACACCATCAACAGAACAACACTAACTATGGTTACTACTACTACTACTACTACTACTACTACTACTACTACTACTACTACTACTA
>NW_004797701.1:94842-95895 GCF_000002075.1 Aplysia californica
ATAATAATAATGATAATGAAAATGATAATGATGATGATGGTGATGATGGTGATGATGATGGGAATTTATATAGTGTCTAAATCCAGAGAAGGCCATAACTATAAGTGTTGAACAATGCAGAATCGTCGCTCAATTTAAAAGACGAATCAACTGACAAAAGCGATGTTATTGGGACTGTGACTTTGAGTAAAGAGAAGCACATGGACGCAATAAACAGACGTTTGTGGTGTAGCGGTTAGACGTTTCGCCGTCGCTGGCAAAGGACCCGTGGTTGAATCACGTGTGCCTCAATTTTTATCTAATATTTCTGTCCTTTTGCTGGGATATTGAACCTCTCTAAGCCCAGGCTGACCTTGAAAAGAATGAAATGCAGGGTCGACACCCACCTCCTGAATAATCAAAATTGTGTTGACCAATGTGTGAAAAACACCTAGATCTACATTTTAAAAAAAAGACTCAACAAGAGTAATTTAATGCTGGTATAAAGCGAGACAGACAGATGTAGACAAAAGAGGGAAAGTAAGCTAGTAGGCCTTACACATGGAGTCCCCCCAACCACCAGCATACTTTTAAAAACACAAGTACTAAATGCATAAATTACGCGTTCACAGATGTTACAAGGTGATCTGTCAAAACACGCTCAACAATGAACCTATTTAACACAGAACCGCACAACAATAGACTTGACTTGATTAAAGTTGATATGATCTGAAACACAACTGTAAACTCGGATGAACAGCACCACTGCACAACAATGAACTCGCGATCGGATTATAATATAACGCATCATTGCACAACAATAAACTCGAATTTAACGCATCTCAGCACAACAATGCAACTCGAACAGAATCGCACAACAGTACACTCAAATTGATCTGAAACATAAGAGTTCACTCCAATATAACACACCAATGCACAGCAGTTAACTCGAACAGAATCGCAAAATAATAATAATAATAATAATAATAATAATAATAATAAAATAATGATGATGATAATAATGATAGTAATGATAATAATAATTTTAAGAAAGCATTTGTATAGCGCCTATAT
>NW_004797701.1:98114-100138 GCF_000002075.1 Aplysia californica
AGACGTCGTTGGGGATGGGGAGGGATAGAGACTGAGAGAGTGAGAGAGACAGAGAAAGAGAAAGCCGGGAAGAGAGAGAGAGAAAGAGAGAGAGCGAGAGAGAGAGAGAGAGAGAGAGAGAGAGAGAGAGAGAGAGAGAGAGAGAGAGAAAGAGAGAGAGAGAGAGAGAGAGAGAGAGAGGGGGGGGGAGAAAGAGAAAGACAGAGAGCGGAGACAAAGACAGAAGTAAAAAGAGTTGATAGATAGATAGATAGATAGATAGATAGATGGATAGATAGATAGATAGATAGATAGATAGAGACAGAGACAGGCAGAAATAGAGGAGGTAAGACAGAGTTTAGAGACAGAGACAAAGACACCCCACACAACTCACCCATTCCCACGATGCCAAAGAGCAAGCTGGTCTCATAGCGTGGAGTCCACTGGCCTACCAGAGCGAATGTCGGTGCGTACAGAAATCCCTGAGGAGAAAAAAAAAAGGGGGGGGGGGGGGATAAAAACATTGAACATATTTTATAACGTCACAATGTTCAGAAATTCCATCAATTTTTTATTTTTTCTCATCGTACTTACATGAACAACAAGACACAATTAATTCCTACCAAACTAAAAATGTTTATTATGTCCATCGCGCTCATAATCATATGGCATTATGCAGTTGCGAGCGACGCAAAACACCCTCCCCCCCTTCCAAAAAAAAGGATTGACCAAATGTCCCCACATCATTACTCGTGGTGGTTGGCGGGTGCTCTGGTGTGGTTTGCTCCCTCTTTCCTATCAAACATCGATCGTCCTTATCTCCCCTCCTTCTTTTTTGTGTACGTTACTCTCTTGTAACATTTATCATCTAATCTTCGGCACTTATGTGACCTTATTGTGTTGCAAGTGCCGTAAAACTTTTACTTTAAAAAACCCATAATAACTCACGTCAATGACCTTATTGTGTTGCAAGTGCCGTAAAACTTTTACTTTAAAAAACCCATAATAACTCACGTCAATGACCTTATTGTGTTGCAAGTGCCGTAAAACTCTTACTAAAGAAACACAATTACTCACGTCAATGAGTCCAGTTATGGCGCGGTCAGCATACAGCCAGCCAAGGCCCAGGCGAGCTGCAGGGACGGCCAGCACTTGGAAAATAGACACAAGGATCAGACCAATGACCACCACTCGTTTGGGCCCAAATCTGGTGACAAATGAGTAATAATAATACGTGATAAATAACTAATATAGCGTTTGTATAGCGTGTGTTCCACGCTCGACAGCAAGTATATACGTTTTAGACTATATAATGAAGACACAGAGAGAGAGAGAGAGAGAGAGAGAGAGAGAGAGAGAGAGAGAGAGAGACAGACAGACAGACAGACAGACAGACAGACAGACAGACAGACAGACAGACAGACAGACAGACAGACAGACAGTGGGTGGTGGTTAGCGGGTGCTCTGGTGTAGTTTTGTTCCTTCTTTCCTATCAAACATCTATTGTCTTTATCTCTCCTCCTTTTTTGTGTTTGTTACTCTCTTGTAATACCTCTGATCTTCGGCACTTAATATGACCTTATTGTGTTGCAAGTTCCGAAAAACTCTTTACTAAGACTAAACTAAAGAGCTAGAAAGCGTCGTATGGTAGAAACGTGACGTCAAAGTCAACCACAATCCTGGACTGAATATTGGACCGTTTAAAAAGATGTAAATGTTTTTACGCTTCTTTCGACACACTTTAGATAATATCAGTTAGGTGTATTTTGATGTACCTTTCAGCCAGGGTCGGTCCAGGCTGAGAGGGATACAACAGAAAGACCCAAATAATCTATAAAAATTCTCGCCTTTCCGGAATTGAACTCGGGTCTCCTGCGGTCCTAAAACTGCACTAAAGTAAGCAGTTTAATTAATGGCATGGTATCTGATGGTGTAGGTATAACGCAACGCCTCTTTCATAACTGATGTTATTTGTGAGGCAATAGACTACCCCAGATTTTGACGTCCATCCCTGAAAAACGAGGTTATGACGTGAGGAGTTTAAA
>NW_004797701.1:101650-105941 GCF_000002075.1 Aplysia californica
GAGAGACAGAGACAGAGACAGAGACAGAGACAGAGACAGAGACAGAGACAGAGACAAAGACAGAGAAAGAGACAGAGACAAAGACAGAGACAGAGACATTACCTAGCGGACGCCACCCCAGAAGGCAACTGAGAGATGTAGTAACCCATGAAGAGAGCGGAGAGCACCCAGCCTTGGGTTGTCTTGTCCCAGTCAAACTTCCACGGCTGGACAACAGCACAGAGAGAAATTCAATAGAACAAATTATTAATACATGTAAATAAATTGCATTTTGTTGATCAACGTGGGTGCCACATGTAGCCCACATGTAGGCTACATATTTTAAAAATATTCCGGTACATAAAAAATATACCAATAAATTCACAACATTATGCCAGCGTTGAATAATTTACGAGCATGCCATTGTTGGTCGTCTTTGTGCAGCGCCTATTGTGTTGCTATTATTTTTTATATTTTTTTTTAAAGCTAGGTTAATCGCACCTTGCCTAAGGACACAAGCTAGTTACCATCCATCCAAACGCTGTGTCACCAACACTTGCTTGACATTATTTGTGAGACTGATTTCACTAACAGTAATAATAATTATCATAGATAAATAGATAGCATTTGTATGCCTAAATTACCGCGCAATAACAAGCTCTATGCGCTTTACAATCTATAGTATTACCACAGCAGTACATACAGTACAAGCTGCCATTTCACAGGCCCTTAACACTTACATACTGATAAGATCTTTCACTGTCAAAGGCCAGGTACCTATTCTTACCTGGGTGAAGTTATGAAAATTAATGTAAAGTGCCTTCCAACCAGAAAATCTTCCAGCCCGAAATGACCCCCCAATAGTTGCGGAACTACCTTCGAGAGAGGAAATTGCAGCAGCTGAAGTCCCACAAGGCAGCTGGTTAAGACCATATACCACCAGAGGCCCTTAAGGCAGGTAAAGATATCTGGAAATTCTTTATGTTCTATTCGAAAAAGACCTGGCAAGAGGAGGAAATATCATTAGATTGGAGGGAAGGCCACCCAGTCAAGCTGCCAAAGAAGGGAGACCTCAGCAATTGTAACAACTACAGGGGCATAATACTCCTGTTCATACTTTGGAAAGTCTTTAACAGGATACTCCCGGAGAGAATCAAGCTGGCAACAGACGAGAAGCTCCAGGGAAACCGGATAGGACTCCGCATAAGTCGATCATGCGTGGACCAGATAGCTACTCTGCGCATCATTGTTGAGCAATCGCTGGAACGGAATTCACCACTCGAGGTCAACTTCATTGACTATGAAAAGGCGTTTGACATCGTGGACAGGGAAACTCTTTGGAAACTCGTGCAGCATTATGGAACACCTGACAAAATCGGCAAGCTTGTGAAGGCCACCAATGATGGAACAAACTGCCAAGTCTTCCACGAAGGACAACTCTCAGAACCATCCCAGGTACAGACAGGAGTGAGACAGGGATGCTTGCTCTCACTGACTGGGTCAGGAAAGAAGCCACCACAGGCAAGCGTAATGGAATGCATTGGATCCCTTGGCAGCTGCTGGACGACTAGGACTTCACCGATGACTTTGCACTGCTCTCTCACACACATGTTCAGATGCAAGAAAAGACCAAGGAACTCAACAGCCTGTCAAGTAGTGTTGGCCGACGTATACATCCAGACAAGTCGAAAGTAGTGAAGCAAGGAAGAGTTTCAAACCCTGCTGTGAAGACGCTCCCCTGGAGGAAGTGGACTCTTTACCTACCTTGGAAGTGTCATCGATGGTAAAGGTGGAACCGAGGCAAATGTTACAGCAAAAACTGCCAAGGTAAGGTCAGCATTTAATCAATTATCAAAAGTCTGGAAAACAAGCAACATCTCACTGCGCCCCAAGATTCGACTCTTTTAACTCCAACGTCAAGTCTGTGCTCCTCTACGGCTGCGAAACTTGGAAGACAACAAAGACAGTGCTGAATAAAGTCCACACTTTCATTAACAGATGTATGAGGAGTATTCTAAGAATCAAGTGGCAGGATAGAATAAGAAATGACGAGCTGTGGGAAAGGACAGGACAAAAGGATAAAGAAGTAGAAATAGAACAAAGAAAGTGGCTATGGATGGGACACACTTTAAGAAAGCCCAGGGGAAACATCACAAGACAGTCACTGCAGTGGAACCCACAGGGAGCCCAAGGCAGGGGTAGGGAACGGGAAACATGGAGGAGATGCGTGGAAAGGGACATGAGAGGGGTGAAGTTCACTTGGAACGAGCTTGGAAGGATGGCCCAGGACAGAGTTAAATTGAAGGAGCTTGTATGTGGCCAATACCCTTTCAGGGTTGAAAATCGTTGATGATGATGATGCCTTCCAAATGACACAACGTCTGGTCTGAGACTTGAACCCTCGAACCTGCAACCTCTCGATTACGAGAACGGTAACCTAACCAATGGACTACCAAGGCCACACTTACCTATTGAAGCCTAACACACGCATAGACTGGAAATTATTACGCAGAACATTCTGTCACCTCTTTCTTATCAGTGTAGTCACCACTTTCTTCTTTTTTGTCTTTTTCTTTATCTTCTTTTTTGAAACATACTCAAGCCTATTCCAGTCCCCCCCCCCCCTCGAATTGAATGAAATAAATCAAAATAGGTTAACGGCGAACATGAGGTCACGGAAACCCGCAATGCCCCCACAGGGGACAGAGATCCCATATGTGAAAAGTAGGCCAAAGTAAGTTCCGAATGAAGGGCTCAGCTTGTAGACTTTTGCCCCTCTCTATATTCAATATTTTGTACCTCCTTGAAAAATTCTAAAATCCTGTCGCGAAAGAGGAACTTAACACACAGTGAAGCTGAAATGCAGCAGAACACAGACGCTGATTTCAGCAACTTTGACAGGCTGTGAGGAAAGCTCCCAGGAGCTGGAACAGGAGTTATGTAGTGCATGATAATACATGTAGTACTTGGCTTATGCTCTGTTCTGCGTTTCACTCCATCTCTGTTCTTCCTCTTACCAAGCTTAGATATATTTTCAGTTTTATCCCATCTCTGTTCTACGTCATACCCAGGTAGCTGTATTCTCATTTAAAAAATTCCATTTCTATTCTATTTATGACCTATCTTAGCTCTATTCTCAGTTTTATCGCACCGCTGCTCTACCTATAGCTAGCAAATCTCTATTATTTTCCGTTTTATTCCACCACTGTTCCACCTTTAACCCAGCTTAGCTCTATTCTCAGTTTTATCACATTTCTGTTTGACCTCTTAGCTAGCAAAGCTCTAATGTCAGTTTTATCACACCTCATACGCGTAGGAATGGGCACCCAGCCAGCAATAGAGGGCGAGAGATATTTGCCAGTTTGTTAGTTTCCAGCGCTTAATCGGCAGTTTAAACTGTATGCTTTCCGAGAAACCGAGAACATCAGAGTGTTCTAGGGTTTGCTGGAATAATTACATAATTTGTAAAGCCCACAGAGCTTACTGATGAGTAGGTGTGCGCTTTACAGATGCTATTTATAATCAATTTCCTGTCAGTGGTGGCGGGTGGACCAAAATTTGGGTGGGGCTTAGGTTGCTTCCACTTCTTTACTACCAAATAGCAAGCAATATAAGCCCTAAACAGTACTGATTTCTCCATAGTCACGGTGAGCCACGGTGTTTTGAGAACCATTCAAACTCAAACGTGAAGACCTTTATTTTCTATCTCTTTGTTCTAAGTTAGATTCTTCTGTATAAAAAAAGTTGCTTTAAAAGTGGAATCGACGTGATTTATAACTGTTAAATCTCAGCAGCACAAACACTAACATGCACACACAGCATTTCAAACATTCCATCTATGACCTGGAGGATTAGGCTGTGTAGTCGCCAAAAGTAGAACGCACCTAACAAAGGAACTCATAGGTATTTGTGTCACTGGGGGAAAGTGTGTCGTAAACTTTCACCCCATTGCCAGGGCTAGGAGAGCGTGAGCCCCAGGTACAGTGTTATTTTTTCCAGTCTTCTGCCTTTTTACAAGAAGAGTTTCATTAACGAAGAGTCCTGGGAACGGGCTCATCCTATGCTGGGCCCTAAAGACATTTGATTGGCTGTTAGGTTACTTATAGTTGTAAGCGGGGACAATAGATATTGGATAAACGAGCAAGCCGTCAAGCCGATCACTCTGTGTTCCTTGCGTGCGATCATAACAGTTTCAACAGCTTATTTCGTTCGTTAAGAAATTGTCATTTACTTTGGGATATAGTAAAAGGGGGGGGGGGGGGGGGGGCTCAAGCCTGTTAGCCCTTCCTTCACTACCCACCGCCACTGTTCC
>NW_004797701.1:109735-112223 GCF_000002075.1 Aplysia californica
AGGTAAAATCGTTGATAAACTACAGGCTGATTTTTAAAAAATGAACCGACTTTATTATGCAATAGTTTGATAAGGAAAAGCAATAGAAAACTCAAGTTAAGTCACGAGTACTGTACTCACAATCTTTTTTTGTTCCCTTCCTTAGGAGCGTTCAATGAGGCCACCACCAGCAGCACGGGCAACACTAATGAGATTAGAGAATCCCTCCCAGACATTAAGTTTCAGAACAACACGGTCCACTGAGTTGATTGCTGTTGTTATTCGGTGTTAAACGTCATCGAGGTTAGTACGTAGCGGTGAAACATAATTTATGCGAACTTTTACACGTTCCCACAAGAAAAAAAAATCACCATTTGCAAGGTCTAGGGATCTGGCAGGCAGGCCAAGCACTCACAGAGAGCAAGGTCTCGCTTAGGCACTTTTTTCATTTCATTTTAAATAGCTCGAACCATCAAATATCTAGACTTTCTTAATACATTTGAAGAGGCTCCTTATCCCGGACAGTTGGCTCGGCTTTGAAGGCCGGTCGTTATCTTATAGAGAATCAATGCGAAAAGTGGCAATAGGCAGATGCTTTGATACAGGGGATGGAACATTCTGGCATAATTCTTGTACTTGTACGAGGCAATTAGCGTAATGCGTGTAATAATGTTATGCAGCCTTCGGTTTAATCTCCTAGCCTCCTCATTGTTTTATTCATTGCTCTTGATTGTACATTCTTTTCGTATGGATATTTATAAAAAAATTATACTCAGTTCTAAGTATTACATGAGTGCTTATGTTGTATTTTAGCATTCCAGAATTCAAGTTCTAGTTTTGTTTCATCTTGAATGTAACAATGAAAAAGTGTCCAGCTGAAATGTGTCATGACACATTGGAACCAGGCGCTCGTCAATTTTTAGGCATGTAGAGTTATTGATACTATCCTAAACCCTCTTCAATTGTCTATCTTTTGAAGAAAAAACTCCCATTTAACTTGAATCCAAGTTGAAATACATGTATTTGCAATTGAAGCAGGTGAGGGTTTCCTGGTTTAAGGGGTATAGTTAGCAAGAAAATGGCCGACAAACTTTGGTGATTTGGAAAGCTTGAGAGTCCTTGGAAACTGAAAATTTACAGTTTTTAACGCCTTTAATTAACGCTTTTCAGGATAATCAACACAGAAATGTGTTTTTCAGTGGAGATAAAAGGTGCTGGGCAAAAAACCCCCAAAAACTCGATAAAAATTTCCAAACTGTCGAAAAAATGCAGGTATCTTCAATTTAATTATTTTGACGAATGCCTGATTTCACCACACTCCCTCTCAATATATATATATATATATATATATATATATATATATATATATATATATATATATATATATATATATATATATATAAATAATAATTTATACATTTCCAACAGATTGAGATGATATTGTTGTTTGTTTGTTGGTTTGTTTGTATTTTACGTACATGCGTTGAAAAAAAATGAAGAAGTAATTTTAATTATTCTTTGAAAAATAAATCAAGCCATTAAAGTAAATATTTGTATATTTTTATGAACAGTGAATTGCTGAATAGGAATCAAACAAAATGCAATTTAGACGTATCTTTTTCAACAACAAAAATATAATTGGTTAAAAGGCTAAAAATAATCACAAACTAATTAATTGTAATTCATAGTTTCAGTCTCATTGGGACAGTCTTGCAAATCAACAAGCCATACTTTGTAACGAATAGAGCAGTCGGAAAAGGTTTTTAGTAATCTAAGCTAAAGGCTTAAAGGATTGTGAAAGAGTCAGAGGTAAGCGGGCATGCAACAGTGGCGTGTCAGTTGATTGATCGCTATGTCCTTAATTAAATAACTATACATGCACTCACTTTTTTACTTCCTGTAAAGGTGGAGTTTTCTTTGGCTCAACCAGACAAACCAGAACCAGCAACAACGTTGCTGAGCTGTATGTTGAAATGATTTTTTTACACACACACACACACACATATGAAAAATTCTTGGTGAAGCTTCTTCAGTCCAATGCCCTCACAGCTACCTTCCAGTTCAACTGCGTGATACACATTACCGCACAAGTAGAGTCATGTGGTGCTCGTGTGCTGGCAATAATTTCGGATAACAATCGTGTATAAACCAGTTTTTTAAAAAACAATTTAGTCACATAATGGCAGAGACATTAAAAATTCTCGATTCATTTAGTTTTCAACACAAAGTCATGTCCATTCCACCAATGTTGATGCACCTCAATTTACGCGCGAACATACTCTTACGCTTTTTTGATTCCGCACAATTTTGCCTAGCCTAATTTTTAAAGGTAAATTTTGAGAGACTATAATCGGGCGACTCTCAACATACATGAAATATTATTGTGTCATATGAAGCAGAATTTTTGTAACTATACATTGGTATGCTGCCTGAATAGGTAGTGGAAGGTTTTAACACAATGATTGAGAGATTACTCAAGTTTCTTTTAGACGCTATATATATATATATA
>NW_004797701.1:112323-115537 GCF_000002075.1 Aplysia californica
GGACCTTGTGTCCGTTTCTATTTTCCAATGATATGGTGTAAGGTACTTACATGCAAAGTGGTTCCTTCCTACTAAAATTAAAATTTGCACTGGGTAATGGGACTGCTGGCCTAAGTCAGCCCACTACCTTGTTCACTGCCTTGCTCATTTATAACACTTTGTTGGATTTTACACGTATTACAGTAGTCGCGAGACTTCGTCTCTCTGCGTAAACAAAAAAATTGATGTTCCACACATTCAGGAAAATCCAGCTGCTGATGACAGCATCAGTGTAGGAATGTAACACACGTCTTGAGACAAATTATAATTGTAACTTCTATAGGATTTCAACTTGATCTTCTGTTTGGCTGATTAACTTTGTAACATACTGCTCCACAGTCTTTGGTTTGTGTGTGTGTGTGTGTGTGTGTGTGTGTGTGTGTGTGTGTGTGTGTGTGAAGTGTGTGTGTGTGTGTGTCAAATGTGTGTGTGTGTGTGTGAGTGTGTGAGTGTGTGTGAGTGTGTGTGTGTAAGTCTAAGTGCGTGTGTGTGTGTGTGTGTGTGTGTGAGAGTAAGTCTGTGTGTGTGTGTGTGAGTGTGTTAAGTAAGGGTGTGTGTGTGTGTGTGTGAGAGAGAGGGGGGGGGGGCAATCAATTTTATATTTGTTAACACATGTGGAATGAGAACGATGTCCTTTGAATCTAGCAATTAAGTGAAGAACAAAAGTTTTCCCACTGCTGTGCGACTGTCTGTATTCCATTATAAAATGTGACTGTAATTTATTTTTTATGTCGATTAATTGATACGCTCTGTCACTGCTGCGATCTTCCTTTGTTATAAGAGCGGAGAAACTCTTAAACAAAAAGAAACAGCAGCAACAACAACAACAACAACAACATCGACAAAAAATGAATTTAAGCAAGGTTCGTTGTCCTCCAATCTAGTGAGTACAAGACCAGAATGCCACATCACTCGTTCTTCCGCACTTGTCTATCGCCGCTTTTCGCATTGACCCACTGTGAACCTGGCTGACCTTAAATGCAGGAGCCAACAGTCCGGTATGTGGGATTAAGAAAGCTGAGATGAAATGTGAGGCAGTGGGGGGAAATCAGGCGCTCGTCAAAATAATGAAATTGAAGATATTTGCAAATTTTCCGACAGTTTGGCAACTTTGATCGAATTTTTTTTTTTGGCTCAACACCTCTGATCTCCATTAAAAACACATTTCTGTGTTGATTATTCTGAAAAGCGTTGATTAATGGCATAAAAACTGTAAAATTTCAGTTTCCAAGGACCCTCGAGCTTTGGAAATCACCAACGCCACTTTTGTGTGCTAATTATACCACTGAAACCTGGAAACCCTCACCTCCTTCAATTGCAAATACATGTTTCTCGACTTTGATTCAAGTTAAAGGGGTATTTTTTTACATCAAAAGATAGACAAATGAACAAGCATTAAGAGAGTACCAATAACTCTACATTCCTAAAAATTGACGAGCGCCTGATTACACCGTGGCGTGACACAAAAGAAAATGGGGCGGCTCTCCATTTCGAAAAAATTAATTCATGTAAATCTCCCTCCAGTGATGCGAGGAGCCAGTTTTTGGCGCATATTATGGAGAAAGGTTTGTCATGTCAAGGTTTTTCTTTCAAAGGAAGAATGACCCGACGACAGCTCCACCTGTGTCAGCTATTCAGACGTTAGACAACTCCTCTTTCAAATGTTCATTGGCTCATTCCATAACGATGCTTGACATCAGAAGCAATGCGTCATTAATTCGGTTCTTATTTTGGGGGATCACCCTGACTATGCGGGTACGTACAGTTATGGTAAATACAAGGCTATACAGATAGTCACGGAAAGATAAAGAAATACACGAGTAAACATTGTGAAGAACAAAAATACAGCAGGTACTAGATCTAGGTACAGTAAACTACAACTATAATTGTAATTGTTGTAAAGTCAAAATGCACAGGTAGTTAAGGTAAAGTACAACTAAGAATAGGAGGTAGCTACAGTAAAGTAAGTACAACGATATGTACCGCATGATGTTAAGGTAAAGTAAAACTTTACAGGCAGAAACGGTAAAGTACACCTACATAGATAGTTACGGTAAAATATAACTATACGTACAGGTAGTTACGGCCAGGTACAATTTCCCAGGTAGATACGGTAAAATACAACTATAAAGGTAGTTACGGTAAAATATAACTATACGTTCAGGTAGTTACGGCCAAGTACAATTTCTCAGGTAGATACGGTAAAATACAACTATAAAGGTAGTTACGGGGAAATATAACTATACTCACATGTAGTTGCGCTAAAGTATAACTGTGCTGGTAGATGCCGTAAAATATAACTATACGTGCAGGTAGTAGTTGCCGTAAAGTTAACTATATTAGTAGTTTCAGACAACTATGCAAATGTTCAGGTAAAGCTTGACTAAACGAATGATGCTGGGTTTAGAATAAAAACCCCACTTCCTACCTCTTCTCGCTTGATCCATTCGTTCTGAACAACACTAGTATTGTCACACTAAAATTGCACATGCGCATACACCGATGTCGATGGAAGCGTGAAAGCTCCCCCAAAAAACCCACCAAACAAACAAACAAACAAAAACAAAACAAGAACAAAACAAAACCCCAAAAAACACCCAAAAAGCAAAAAGAAAAACAAACAAAAAACCCACAGAAACAAAACCCAAATTTAAAAAAGAAAAGAAAAAACAAACCCTAAACATTTTTGGCAATGATCAGTATCCCTATTAAGTAGGCAACCCCTGTATTCGTATGTAACATTTACTAAACCTTTAGCAGAGAGGGTTTACCTTTAGTAATAGTTGTATGGCACTCGCAACAAACATTAATCATATAGGTACTGAAAACTAGAGACGTTCCTAGGGAGTAACATACAAAGAGAAGAAGGAAAGATACGGACGATAGATGTGTTGGATAGAAAAGAAAGAGCAAAAAACACCAGAACACCCACCAGCCACCGACAATCGCCCTGTATGACATCGAACAAAAGGTAGAACGAATGAGAAGTTCAACGTACGGAAGAGGAACAGATTTTACGTAAGGGTAAGTGTCTACATCGAACCATGTCGGGCTTTGGTGAACCTAAACATGATAAAGAATGTGTTATTGACTTTTCGAAAGAATCATTAATTTACTTTACTGTTTGGTTTTGCATTTATGTGGGTATTTTGTATTAATCAAGGTGCTGCCGCTA
>NW_004797701.1:115752-118028 GCF_000002075.1 Aplysia californica
TAACGATGACGACAAGGTTGACGATGATGACAATGATTATGTGACAGTGCTGTTCGTTCTACATAAAGTTCTCGTTAGTTTTGTTGGGTTTTTTTTTTTTGGCTGAAAAATCAGGAAATCCATGACGGATATTTCTAACAGCCACAGCCACGACATTCGTGCCGTCTCAGCAGACACGCCTGTTAGAGGCGCCAACGCTGCTTGCGCAAGCATAGAACCATCTCTCTTAATGTCCTTTGGACGCCTCGGACGTGTGAATCATGTATCAGCTTACTTAACCGGCGTATGTGGTGTAGTGGTTAGTCACTTCGCTGCCGCATGCAGGAGACCCGAGTTCGATTCCCCCTAGTGAGGGGGGAAGGTTTTTTTTGTTGAGAGTCTCTGTCTTTGTGCTGGGATGTATCCGTCTCAGCCCGGGTTGGACGTGATTGGCAGGGTCGGACGCCTATCTCCTAAATGATCTAAACTATGACGATATGGGCGTAAAAGCAACTACATTGTACATATCGTACTAGCCTATGCCCAGTGCACACTGATGAGCGAATTCAATTGATTCAGTCGAAGCCAGCCAGACTTTTTTTCAAGGAATGGCAAAAGCTACCATTTTTGGCGCAATTCAACAGCTTCGACTCGCGACTTTGAAAAATAAATTTTAAAAGTCAGAGTCAAATTTGAATGGAATTCGATCGAATTGTATTGTGCTTTAATAAACTTGGGCTTTGAATCGTCTTTCAGGTGCAGTGAACGTAGGTCTAACCTCGCTTCTCTTTACTGAGGGGAAAAGTGTAAATGTACTTCGAAATTTTCTAAGACGGCCATCCATTGTCGAAGAGGAAAAGTGGCTGTCTTACACAGTGTACTTTTATAATGTAGAAAATGCACAAGGCAGGAAATTGGAAGTCGCTGTTTGTACAGATGATTGTTTTTTACAGGTGGCAGTTAGAGAGGGTTAGATCGTATTTGAATGTTTGAATAAAGAGAAGCACATAGGTCCCAGTAACGGTCATTTAGTGCGGGGAAAAAGAAAGACCCACGTATAGGAACGAGGAGGGGGGGGGGGGAGAGAACAGAAGTCAGACCAACTATTGACACCCTCCAACTGACCACAAATAGAGTTGGATAAAAGTAACAGAGACAAAGTGTAGGCCAAGAAAAAGAACAAATATAGAGACACAAATAGCACGTGGTCAATAATTAATTACTGTAAGTCTTTTGTCACACGATTTGCTAGCGCGGGCCCTGGGATCTACTTTAAGTTCTACTTTTCATAATTCCTTACAGATGTTACCGTGAAAACCGGATGTACTTAAACAATAATGTTATTCTTAAATTAAAAACCGTAACGAAGATGTTTTGCGCAATGCATAGGAAGTCAGGGGTGGCTTTAACGCCTTATCCAAAATTGTAAAACATGAGTTCTACTTTAACGTCCATCGCATAGATCTATAGAACCAAGCTAGACGTGTAGACAGCCCTTGGAAAAAACCCCGACAACAACAAAAACGAACAACAAAAAACCCCCATACAACTCAAGTTTTATTTTTAAAAACCCACCCTGTTCGGCATTCGAACCAGTCACCGAATGGCAGTTGGGCATACTTCTACCTGACTCAATGATGTGTCTTGACGTTCCGTGTATACTAAAGTCGCCACGGGACAACAAACAATGAGACGTTTATTTGTTTGTTTGTGTGCTTATTTGTTTTTCTTTTTTCCTCTATTTAAATGTTTGTTTGTTTGTTTGTTTGTTTGTTTGTTTGTTTGTTTGTTTGTTTGTTTGTTTGTTTATCTGTTTGTTGGAATCGGTGTCAATGGGTACCAGTAAGGCCCTTTACCGTCGCACAAAGGAGACCCGGGTTCGGTTCCGCTGTAAGGAGAATTTTTATCTTGTATTTCGGTCTTTTTGATGGGATGTTGAAGATCTATCCCTCTCAACCCAGGTTAGTCCTGACAGACACGCTCGAAAGCCGCCTCACAAATGATGTAAATTGTGTCGATGGGGACGTAAAATATCCCACTTTTACTTACTTGTTGAATGAAGTAAAGAGGAGAACGTCGATAGAATAAGCGACATTTTGTACAGAGGCAAGATGAGGGAACGTTTTTTTAAAAAAGATGTAGACCTACTAGTCGCGTGCTCCAACCACCCACAATTTGAGACGTAGAGAAACACACACACACACTCACACACACATACACACACACACACACACACACATACACACACATATACACATACACATACATGCACACACATGCACACACACACACACATA
>NW_004797701.1:121001-123253 GCF_000002075.1 Aplysia californica
TTGAGTGGTTGTCGAGTGGGGGAGGGGTGAGTGTTTGTGTGGGTTTATTTGAGGGGGGGTGGGGGTAATTTGTGTATGGATGTTTGGGGGAGGGGTAGCATCATCAACAAAAGCCGCAGCAGTAACAACAACAACAACAAAAACAACAACAACAACAAAAACAGTAACAACAGCAGCAACAGCAATAACAACAACAACATCAAAAACAACAACAACAACGACAATAACAACAACATCAATAAATCAGCTGAGAAGCAAAATTTACAGATTGAATACGTCTTTCCAGAAACCCCAGGCCAGCCCACCACTGCAATGTTCTCCCTTTTTAAAAATCCCAAAACAAAACAAAGACAACACAAATTACATTTTAGAAATTCATTCTTTTATCATACATTAAGGAGAAACGAACCTGTAACCTACGTCTGGTCAGCTTTGCAGACAACAACGCTACTTTAAGTAAGAAATCACAATCTCATTAATTTTCATCGGAGGATTAAACCCATACATGTCACACCAATGAGTGTTCCCTCTACAGAAAGAAACAACTTTTAGTGACATAAGGTGGTGCAATACAAGAGACGACAAGACCGTAGCGACAAAGAGTTATACTTTTCGACAGTGGAACTATAAATCAGATCTCAAAACTGTCCCAAGATAGTGTGAAATACTCTTTTAACACATCTTACTCAAATTTTAAAACTTTCAGATGGTTACTTGCTTGTGTGAAACAATGTGATTATCACAAATAAATCAAATTTCAAAACTTTCACAAGATTTACCTGTTTGAGTGAAACAATCTTGTTATCACAAATGAATACACCTGTCGTTCCTTCACAACCGAACAGTCCTCACCAGTGTAGTAAAATAATCTATTCTTCGTGCCCACAGAAGAGGACAGTGATATTTCTATTATTTAACACGCGCAGAAAAAAACGTCCAGAGCCCCGATAAGGCAGAGCCGCAGACAGTGAATGTAGCCTAATTTATTATCATGCAGTGCCCTGGCGTTATTTATTGTTATAGGCTACTTGTCGTTGTTGTTGCTTTAGTTCAGCCATCATCGTCACCTGATGAACAAATCTAGATCTACCCCCGCCTCATGTGACAAGCACACTCTTGAACAACTAAGACGATCGTTATTTGTAATTATTGTGAGTATTGTTTGAAAAACGTCCCACTTTATCAACTGGTTTAGTAGTGCCCTAATATCAGCTCTCGGAGACTGAGAGGGGCGAAGGAGTGCGCTGCGCTAGACACTGGACAGATCTACGGGTTCATTCCATAGAATTAGAAAAAAGACAGATACTGAAAGTAGAACGCTCGCTTGGTCTTTGGGCTTATGCCGTAGAATAAGAAAACAAATACGGGCCTTTACAGCAAGTGGAACTCGCTGTTGCATCGACATAAAATCTATCAGATTATAGCTGCTAGTAATACAGTAGTTATACCATTTAAAGAAGAAGGACCTCCGACCTAGCGTCCATCTCTGACGGTCAAACCAAAGTGGGCGAGGAGATATCTTGAAAACACTTCAAACAATCCACCAAACAACTCAAACTCAAGAAAACCCCACAGAGAATTCGAATCGGGACTACCCACTTTGTTGACTTGCACACTAGCTCGATGTTTCAGCTTATCGTTGGGTATCATATTACCATTAGAATGTGGACTGACTTGAACACCGTGTAGCCTACAGAGTTTTGCAGTTATTGGGTTGTGTACATGGCATTCTGTTAAGTAGTTCAAAACACACACTGTTTGTGGCGAAGAGCTTGCCAACCTGGGCGCTATTGCCCACTAGTGGGCCTTTAAAAAAATTAAATTTGGTGGGCAGTGAGGAAAGCCGGGTAGCGATAGGTGGGAGGACATATCAATAGCGAACGATTTCACCTCTATTGTTGATCAAACAATTGGCTGGCTATATGTACGGTACGGGGAACAGTCTGTACTAGTATTATAGTATAACAATATGTGGCATGTTGAACAATATGTACAAGTGTACGTTGCACGTTGAATATTCTGTACTAGTACATGCAATATGTGTGGCACGTTGAACATTCTGTACTAGTACATACAATATGTGTGGCACGTTGAACAATCTGTACTAGTACATGCGGCACTTTGAACATACTTGTAGTATACCAGTGATGTATAGGCTATGCGACACTTTGAACAATCTCTATTAGTGAAGTACTATTACTATTAGTAATATTATACACTTGCAGATTTGCAGGGAATGTGCCCACCTTACC
>NW_004797701.1:124762-127329 GCF_000002075.1 Aplysia californica
GAGAGAGAGAGAGAGAGAGAGAGAGAGAGAAATTCAAAAACTGGGACGCGTACAAACGAAGAACCAATGCAGAATTTAAAAAGCGAAGCAATTAAAACCGCACACAAATACGTCTTTTTGGAGTCGTGCAAAATTTTAAAATTTAGGCATGTGAACACCCTCATATAAAGGTTTAGATAATTAAGAATGCGGGCTTCGACCATGCCCTCCAGGGTTAACACGTGCTCAGATGAGTAAACCAAACACCCCAGCAGAAAGACCTTGATCTAGATACTCTATAAAAATGACCCCCACTCGGGAATCAAACTTGAGTCTCCTGCGTGCGACGGCGAAGCGCCAAACCATCACACTACAGATGCCGATGCAGCAAGTAACAAAATACAAGAACACGGTGCAAAAGACACCAAGGACTTCACTGGTCCTGTATTTTGACTCTGCACTAGTATAATTTGTCCATGTGAATGGGAAGATAGCGAAACTGCTGAGCATTCACTAATGTCACAACTTGAAAGATAAAAACGTTCGTCTGCAAGGCAGAAATTTTCTCGTTTAAAAAAAAACAACGAGTTTCCTCAGGGCGTTCCTTGGTTTCATCCATTACAAACGAGCCAGTCACAGCCGCGGTGTCGCAAAGTGTAACATACTTGGAGATGTGCACAGTGTTTGGAGTCCTTTTTTAATGTATTTTTTGTTAAGCGTTTTACGGTGCTCGCAACTGCATAAGGCCATATCATGAGCGCGCGGGACGCTTTAAACATTTTCAGTTTGGTAGGAAATTTTGAATTTTGCCCCGGTGCCTACTTTTATCTATTTTGAACCATCAAGGGATCTTTAACGGGCGCAAGATTTTTCGCCCTTCCCCGAGAAGGCTATGTATTCAATCTTACCTACCATAAGGCCAGGGGTGTGGCTGAAACACAGCAGTTAGGATGAGCCAAGGAGTAGCAGTGGAAAGTGTGCAGAAAGAGTCTGGAGTCCAGAGGAGGGGGCAATGGAGGTGAGAGGGTGGGGGCAAAAAGTGGAGACGAAAGCAGAGGACAGATCATGGTGAGGCAGCGTGGTGGAATCAGGCTCTCGAAAAAATAATCAAAGTGAAGAAACTTGTATTTTTCCGCAGGTTAATGAATTTTTTTTATCAAATTTGTATTTTTGGCTCAACACCTTTCATGCCTATTAAAAAACTCATTTCTGTGGATTTTTTTTCTTCTGAAAAACGTTAATTAAAGGCACAAAAAATATTAATTTTCAGTTACCACGGACTCTTAAGCTAAGGAAATGACTAATCTTTGGCGGCCATTTTCTCACTAATTTTACCTCTGAAAACAGGTGACCTCCACCTCCTTCTTTCACAAATTATATCTCGACTTGTATTCAAGATAAATGGATATTTTAAAAATCAAAATAAAGACAATTAAACAAGCTTTAAGATGATACCAATAACTCTACAAGCCCAAAAATTGACGAGAGCCTGATTCCACCACGCTGCCTCACTGAGAGCAGGAAAGGAGGGTGAAAGGAGACAATTTTCCGTCGTTATCAGGATTCGAACCCGGGACATACTGAATGAGAGGCGAACACTATTCTCTGCTAAATCGCAACACGTTTGATTTGACATAATATAATCATGTATAACTTACATTAGCATTTTCAGTATAAAAAGAAAGGTTTTGAGCTACAAGCAGAAATAATTTCAGAACTTCTGTTCTGTAGCAATGCACTTAGATCTATGCCGGTGCGCATTGGTTATAAAGAAAAAAAGAAATCATCAATGGTAGCAAAAACGCAGAACAACCTCAATTTCGTTCGGGGCCATTATTTGTCACACTGATTAATTTTATAGTGAACATTTCATTTAGTTGCACTAAAGGTTCTCAAAAATATGCGTTAAACAAACAAACTGTCGCGATTAGAGGAAAGTACGACCTTGTTTCTTAAAGCGTTATTGTCACAGCTCATGGGGTGTGGGTGGTTGGCGGGTGCACTGGTGTGGTTTGTTTCTTCTTTCTTATTGAACATTATTATATCGTCTTGATTTGCACGCCTTCTTTTTGTGTTTGTTACTCTCTTAAAACACCTCTAATCTTCAGCACTTATTTTACATGTACCTTTTTGTGTTGTAAGTGCCGTAAAACTCTTACTAAAGCTAAACTCATGGGGTGTAAACATTTAAAAATCGGTAGAAATCACCGACTGGAATTATTTAATAAAGAATTTCCTAGAATACAGCAAACAGGTGTTTACAAAAATTATTGTTCTGTTGAGACAAACTAATGCAAGTCATTGTGCAAACGGTGAAAATACTATGTTCGATCGTTGAGGAGATATTTGACACAAATTATTGGCCGCACTATCGGCAACCATGTTGTAATCGTGCCATAATAAAAACTTTCTCATTTGAAAAAGTTCCATTTAGACTGGTGTAGAGAATTAAGTGTCACGACGCGGTGGAATCAGGCGCTCGTCAATTTTGGGTCATATAGAGTTATTGGTATCATCTTAAAGCCTGTCCATTTGCCTTGGTTTTGAGAACAAAGTATCCATTTAACATGAATACAAGTTCAGATTTT
>NW_004797701.1:127429-129164 GCF_000002075.1 Aplysia californica
AGGCGAACACTATTCTCTGCTAAATCGCAACACGTTTGATTTGACATAATATAATCATGTATAACTTACATTAGCATTTTCAGTATAAAAAGAAAGGTTTTGAGCTACAAGCAGAAATAATTTCAGAACTTCTGTTCTGTAGCAATGCACTTAGATCTACGCCGGTGCGTTTTGGTTATAAAGAAAAAAAGAAATCATCAATGGTAGCAAAAACGCAGAACAACCTCAATTTCGTTCGGGGCCATTACTTGTCACACTGATTAATTTTATAGTGAACATTTCATTTAGTTGCACTAAAGGTTCTCAAAAATATGCGTTAAACAAACAAACTGTCGCGATTAGAGGAAAGTACGACCTTGTTTCTTAAAGCGTTATTGTCACAGCTCATGGGGTGTGGTTGGTTGGCGGGTGCACTGGTGTGGTTTGTTTCTTCTTTCCTATTAAACATTATTATATCGTCTTGATTTGCACGCCTTCTTTTTGTGTTTGTTACTCTCTTAAAACACCTCTAATCTTCAGCACTTATTTTACATGTACCTTTTTGTGTTGTAAGTGCCGTAAAACTCTTACTAAAGCTAAACTCATGGGGTGTAAACATTTAAAAATCGGTAGAAATCACCGACTGGAATTATTTAATAAAGAATTTCCTAGAATACAGCAAACAGGTGTTTACAAAAATTATTGTTCTGTTGAGACAAACTAATGCAAGTCATTGTGCAAACGATGAAAATACTAAGTTCGATCGTTGAGGAGATATTTAACACAAATTTTTGACCGCACTATCGGCAACCATGTTGTAATCGTGCCATAATAAAAACTTTCTCATTTGAAAAAGTTCCATTTAGACTGGTGTAGAGAATTAAGTGTCACGACGCGGTGGAATCAGGCGCTCGTCAATTTTGGGTCATATAGAGTTATTGGTATCATCTTAAAGCCTGTCCATTTGCCTTGGTTTTGAGAACAAAGTATCCATTTAACATGAATACAAGTTCAGATTTTGTCAATTGAAGGAGGTGGTGATCGCCTTGTTTCAGACTTTAAATTAGCAAAAAATAGCCGCCAAAGTTGACTTATTTCCTTACCTGGAGAGTCCGTGGAAACTGAAAACGTACATCTTTTATGCCTTTAATCAACGTTTTTCCAGTAAAATACACACAGAAATATGTTCTTTAATGGGCATGAAAGGTGTTGAACCACAAAACAAATATATAAAAATCATAAAAAATTCACAAGCCTACAGAAAAATGCTAGTTTCTTGACTTCCATTAGTTTGACGAGCGCCTGATTTCACCACGCTGCATGTGTGGAGAAGGATCACCACTCCCGTGAAAGTGAGGCCTGAACTCTCTGTTGTAGTCGTATGAGATGAAAAGGGTCTATCTACATTTAAGGTACTTTTGAAGAATTGGAAGTCAAAGTTTGAGAAGTGGGTGGTTGGTGGGTACTCTGGTATGGTTTGCTCCATCTTTCCTGACAAACGTGTACCGTCCTTATCTTTCCTCTTTCTGTAGTTGTGTTCGCTACTCCCGTGTGGCAACTCTAACCTCCGACACTTATTTGACCTAATTGTGTTGCAAGTGCTGTAAAACGTTTACTAAAGCGTAGAGCAAAAGTTTGACTGAATCTTCATCACGTGTATTTTTCTAAGTTAGTAAGAGCAGAATAATCATATCAGATCACCAAGGATTATGTTTCAGACAGAACCAGCAAACCCCCCCCCCCAACATAAAATTCG
>NW_004797701.1:131985-135920 GCF_000002075.1 Aplysia californica
TATCTTTTGGGGGTTTTTTTGGGAAGTGTTTTACGGCGTTCGCAATTGCATAAGGTCATATGAGCGCACGGGACTCATTAAACGTCTTTAGTTTGGTAGGCATTGGTTTTGAATTTCACCCGCTTGGCGGTCGAAGCCTACTCTCATCAATTTGAGGATCACCAAGGGATATTTAATGTGCGCAACTTACACACGGGGCTTTCTAGATTTTCTTCTCCCTTATTTGAGAAGACTAAGTGATTTTACCTATTCTAAGATCAAGGGTGTGGCTGAAAGACAGCAACAGTAAGAAGGAGCCGAGAAGCAGAAAGAGTCAGGACCAGAAGCGGGGGCCAAAAAAAAGCAGTAGAAGTGCTGCCGAAAGAGTCAGGCGCCCAGAGGGAGGGGGGGCTGAGGAGGGGGAAAATGGAGACGAAAGTAGACAACAAAACATGGTTAGAGTTAGAGAGCAGGACATGAGGTGAAAGGAGAATACTTGTTAGAGAAGAAAATTGTCCGTCGCTGTCAGGTTTCGAACCCAGGACTAATTAAACGAAAGGCAAACACCGTAACCTCTAGACCACGAGAGCCCCCCTCCCCCCTATCACCCAACCCCCAACCCTTCGTCTGTCTTCGACAATTACTGTCGTACCAGTGTACATCTACTAACGGATACATGTACAAACTTAACGAAAACAATAGGAGCGTCAACTTAATTGCTCGTTTGCTCTCCTTGGGTAATGAGAAGCACGTTGACACAGTTGCTCGCTATTAGGCCGAGTTCTACGACATTCGCCATACAAAACTAGATAAATGGGTTATACAAGTGCCAAAGATTAGAGGCGCTACTACGAGAGAATAACGTACAAAGAAAAGAATTAGGACAGATAAGGACAGTGGGTGTTTGAGTTTGATGGGAAATTAGGAACAAACCACTCTAGCCAGAGCGAGCGCCCACCAACTACATGTACCTAATGCAAGTCGACACAAAAACAACAAAACACAAAAACAAAAAAACCCCGGTCAATTAGATCTCATGTTTTAAAGATGTAAGACAAACAGATAGAAAACAGAGTGGGGAAGATAAGAAATACTGGACCTACCTGTGACACCTTCTAACCGCCCCCATCAACTTGGTAAATGAGACATAAACACAAACTTAATGAAAGTAGGGCGATAGTCCCAGTTTTGTGGAGCCAACTGTAAAAAAAAAGGGGGGGGGGATAATGGAGGAGGAGGGGAGAAACATCGTCATCATCATCATCATCATCATCATCATCATCATCATCATCATCATCATCATCATCATCATCATCATCATCACCATCACCACCATCATCATCATCTTTGTATATTATATAGCAAATTCCCGTTCAACAGCAAGCTCAATGGAATTTACAATTTATACTATTACCCCAGCAGCAGACCTGATAGCATTCTGAAACAATCTCAACTTTCTGTGAAGCATGCAGTGCATTCCGTGTGTGTTTCAACTTTTCTTCATCTGGATAGTTAGTTATTGTAAATCCCCAGTAAGTAGGCCTAGTTCCACTCGCGGAAGCATGCAGTCAGATGGGCTACTAGTAGAACTAGTAGAATATGAAATGATGTGAACAAAAAGTTGCTTAGTCCATCTCAAGGTCTATTGTTCAGATTGCTTCAGTCTGTTCCAATAATAATAAGATTAACCCTTTCTTTATCATGAATAGGGGCATATAACTTATGTGTTCTATCTTTCATCAACTATTTTGTCCAACGGTCAGAAGATTTAACTTCGAAAATTTAGAAAAAGTGATAGGCTGGTATAAAATAATGTTTAAAATGTCAAAAAGAATGGCTGAGGGGAAGCTGATCAGGATTCTTTGATACTTACCTGGAATAAGTACTAGTGTATGTTTGTATGTACTTCATTATCACTTTCGAACTGGTGGTTGGGAACTCTGTATAATTTCTTCATTGGGAGGTGCAACGTGTTTTGCGTAGGATTTTACATGCCAGATCTCCCAATGAAAAGCCTAAAGAACTTTGGAGGACAGCCCAAGTCATAACAATGACTTCACTTGTGTTGAACTCTCTTGAGTTGATCTCCCGTTGAATTATTTTTTTCGGGTCCCGGCACTTCTTTACAGGCTCCAAACTAAACTTTGGGTAAATTGATATTTTTATCACTCCCCTGACAACATCAATTATTAATCCGTTGTCGACCGCATTTTATAAGAAAACTAGAACTCTAACAAAATGTACACGGGTCGTTCAAAAAGTTTTGCCTCCAAGTTTATAATTTCTTTATTACTGATGCTACATACAAAAGTTATACACCAAATGAAAGCTTAGGATGTCTGCTACATGACAGTTCCTTTACTTTTCAACATAGTCGCCTTCTTTGTCGATGCAGATCCGCCAACGTCGAATAAGTTGTCGCATACCGTCGGCGAAAAATTCATGTGGTTTTCCTCTGAACCAGCGACGCACATCTTCTTGAACTTCATCGCCATCTGCATAATGTTTTCCTTTGAGGTACTCCTTCAACTTAGGAAAAAGATTAAAGTCAGATGGAGCAAGTTCTGGGCTGTATGATGGATGCGGTAAGGTCTCTTGAAATCTGAGCCTTTTCTTGGCATCTGGAGTTTGTCGACTCGTGTGTGGACGGGCGTTGTCGTGGTGCAAAATTGCATTTTTTCCGGGCCGAACTCGTGACAGCCGTGCTGTAAGTTTTGTCAGAGTCTCAATATATCGTTCAGAGTTGATAGTGGAGCCCTGTTCCAAAAATTCCATATGAATCAGACCATCGCAGTCCCAAAATACTGTCATAAGCACTTTCTCAGCATATGAAACAACTTTGAACTTTTTGGGGCTAGGTGAGCCACAGTGCCTGTATTCTTTCGGCTGTCTTTTGTTCCCTGGGTCATAATGGTGTACCCAAGTCTCGTTTCCTGTAACTATACGGAGTAAGAAAGCTTCACCATCATCGGTATAACGAGCTAGGAGTTCATCACTAGATCTAACTTGACTTCGGTTCAATTTCAGCTCGGCTGACAACCTGTGGGGAACCCACCGTGCACACACTTTCCTGTAACCCAACACATCATGGATAATACACTGACCACTCCTTACAGAAATCCCTAGCATTTCACCGACATCTCTTACTTTGATCCGCCCGTTTGCTTGAATGATCAAATCCACTCTCTCCAGGTGTTAAAAATCACTGGCAGAGTTGGGACGACCACATCGAGCTTGGTCTTGCAAATCTGTCTCTGCTGGACTGGTTTCAGCGAACTCCTTTGCCCATTTTCGAACAGTGCTTACATCTACACAAGCTTCACCATAGACAATCTTCATTCGCCTTTGAATATCGATTGGTGCAGCTCCTTCTGCAGTAAGGAACTCAAAAACAGCTCTTTACTTTAAGCGCACATTCATAGATTTCCTGGACGCCATTTTCTCGGCGACAATGTACCCAAGCTTCATTGATGTAAACAGCAATACCGTAAAGGTGTGACATCATAGTATAATTCTGTTTTATTTGGGGTTTGAGAGAATACACATTGAAAGTCAATTGCGTACAAATTTCATGAAGATATCTTGAATAGTTTAGAAGTTATTGAAGAGGAGGCAAAACTTTTTGAACGACCATTGTTTTGACGCTTACACCAACACACAAATGCTGCGTTCAATCCTCATTTAAATCAAGCTACACGATTATATATTGACTAACTATGATTTAATAAATGAACAAATGACCCCACACTGCCCCACAGACACCAGTCACAACCAAACACAGACATTTGCATCAGGGACCTGCCACTAGAGCTGGGCGCAGAATCGAGTCCGGAAACGATTCCCACGATCAATGCTACGGAAGAAAAGTTCCTTTTTTTTTTTACGTAAACCAGCGATTACCAGTTACTTTTTTAAAATTAAAATCTTTTTTTTTTAATTTAAAAAATTGATGTTTC
>NW_004797701.1:136442-152501 GCF_000002075.1 Aplysia californica
CACACACACACACACACACTTTTTCAGGGGAAGCCAGACAGAGAATTCTCAGCTATAATTCAATTACCACAGTTGTGTCCCCTGATTCGGGTAGCCAAGGGCTTGGCCTGTGATCCTTCCGTGATTTTATCAACAAGATCTATTAATGTATTATTAAACTGTTTTTAGTTTTACTAGAGGTTTTACGGCGCTCGCAACTGCATACGGTCATATGAAGATAAAAGGCGTTACAAGAGAGTAACAAACATAAAAAAGAAGAAGGGGAGATAAGGACGATAGATGTTTGATAGGAAAGAAGGAGCACATCGACAAAATAACGATCTTTTAGAGCAGTGAAAGGGTAAGACAGACAGAAAAAACAGACAGAAAGAAAAAAAAATGGACTTCTAAGCCAAAAGAGAAGCCTGAAAGCTGTGCAGATCTACAGATAGATGAAGCTTTTAAACGTTCAAAATGTGGCATTTTTCTCTCAGCAAGAAATGATCTCATTGGCAAGAGAAAAAAACGCAAATTGTCTTAATCCTTATATTATCTTCTATTTCTCTGACAGAAATATTCTCCTCTGCAGATGCATTGGTCATTGTCATAATTGACGGACAAACTATAATAATCATTATCATCATACATGTAATAATAAACATAGTATTCGTTATTATAATCCTTGATATTTAAAATCTGATGTTTTACAGTGCCTTTTTTATAGCTGCAGAAAATATGTTTTAAAAGTGTTATGATGTCATTATCATCATCATTGTCTTTTGCTCTCCACTAAATTTAAAAAATCCATCCACTACATTAAATTACACCGAGTGCACTCTACCAATCAAATTCATTCGATAGGGTCGATCGGGCTAACCAGATTTTCCTTCATGGATGAAACAATATCTGTCATTTTGGCACAGTTCAACCGAATTCGATTTAATTCAGCTGAACCCTTCAAAACCATATGTCTTTAGTTTCAGTTTTAGTAGAGGTTTTGCGGCGCTTGCAACTGCATAAGGTCATATGAGCGCCAGAAGATTAGAGGTGTTACAAGAGAGTAACAAACATAAAAAAGGAGAGATAAGGACGACAGAAGTTCGATAGAAGGAAAGAAGGAGCAAACCACACCAGAGCACCTGCCAACCATGTGTCTGATTTTCAAGGTCGCGATTTGAATCGAGGTTGTATTGTGCAAGAAGGATAGCTTTTTCTCCTTCACGACTTGCTGTATCAATACCAACAACAACCCATCCATGAAGGAAAACGTGGCTGGCCCCAAACTGAATCAATTGATTTCGACTGTCAGTGTGCACTGGGTATTAGACTGTCACCGTCGTTTTAGGCAAGAAAAATTCTGAAATTATGCAAACTGAGCCCAAAAATGTGAAATTATGCGATTCTGTTAATTTTAACAAATAATGATAAAGGAAAATAATCAGAAATTATGTAAAACTGATCAAATTTTGCTAAATTACGCGGGGTGCATAAAACCACAGGGACAGATTAGACATCATGAACATATCACTGGTGTTATGCCCTAACCTTGTAACTAGAAGAAATAGGCAAATAACTCCTTTTTAAATAAAAACTAAAACCATTTCCGAGGTTGATCTACTGGGTCTTAAATAACAATAAGGTAGAGTCAGCAGGCACCATAATAGTATAAAAGTACTATTGTCCATCTTTTGCGTCTTCTCTCATCATTTTAATTTAACTAAATTTTGTTGTTTTAACAAGTCAAGAAACCATGCAGTTCCACAGATAAGGCATGACACCATCAATAGAATATTAATTTCCCCTTCAAATACAAGTAGACTACAGGAGTAGTGCCACACTATAATATTGTTATGAAAAAAGAAAAAGAACACAATAGGCTTGTAGATACTGTAGTATTGCAAATACAGTCATTTATTTCAATGTGGACATGATAATGTCAAAGAGCAGTAAGTGGGTCAACAAAACATGGGTTGGGTCAAAGGTTAACAGTTAGAGTCAGGTCAAAGGTTAGCAAAGGGTTTGTCGGGTCAAAGGATAACAATAACAGAGGATGGGGACCGTGCACATATCTCAGGACCAAAACAATAGGGAAAAAAAAGGGGAAAAAAAAGGGGGGGGGGGAGGGAGAGAATTCAGCACAAAAAGATAATCTCTTGTTACTGCCCTTTGCAATAGCGGGCATCACCAAGAGACTCTCACGCAAACACCATTATCATTTATTTAAATAATGAGCAAAAAATTAAGTAAAAAGAAAACAAACAAAAATGTATACAAAACATACCATTTCCTTAACACAGACGCAAAGAGTACATCTAGACGTTTGTTTTAGTAGAGGTTTTACAGAGCTCGCAAGAGAACATCTAGATATTTAGAAGAAACATGAATGGTTTTGTGTAGGGACTAAAACCTCTTTCTTTTCAGCATGTAGTGCTGGATATCTCCAATTACCATCCATCTCTGATATATAGAGGCACAGCAGGAGGAGAAAGAGAGGTGAAAATTCTAGACCAGTGCTTGTCAACCTTTATCATATGCTGGTGGTAAAGTGGTTCAGCTACCAGACTCGTAATCGCAAGGCTGCCGGTTCGGGAGGTGTTTGAGCCTCAGGCTCCACATAGTGTCCTCGGCAAAGGCACTTTACACGAATTTTCCTTCGGCAATAGACAGAGAAAGATCTTGTCAGTATGTCAAGCGTTTATGAAATGGTTGCTTGCACTGTATGCTTCCTAGACAATTGAGATTGTTTCAGAACGCTATTAGGTCTGCTGTGATAATAATATAGATTGCAAAGTGCATAGAGCTTGCTGTTGAGCGGGAATTTGCGCTATACAAATGCTATCTATTATTACTGTTGTTATTTTTATCATCATTATTAATATCATTACCCAGCGCCCACTTTTGCTACCTTTAAAAGCTAACATTTTCATACCGTCCACCTACATGCATTTCCTATTGGGGCATTGAGTTTACCTGTCACTACCAGGAGATTTCCGGCCCACCAGGTATTGTCCAGGTTGGCAAGCATTGTTCTAGATCAACCCACAGTCACAACAGCCTATCTCTCCATTACCAGCAGGATAGACGGCACAATATTTTAAGAAAATTTCTGGAATTGTGGAGAGAGACAAAAGTCAGTCAGGAGCAGACCAATGTCCGTCTCTTTGTTTGAGTAGAGAGAAGCAAACCATCACAATATCGGTCATTTAGTGCAAAGTAAGAGTATAACAGACAGAGAGACAGAAACAACAAGAAGAAAGAAAGGAAACGGGACTTATCAGTAAATATGCAGATAAATGTTGTAAGTAATATCATTTTTGAAGGTCAGATTCCCACATGGAAAGGACAAGACAGGGAGGTAACTCGTCGCCTCTGAACTATTTTGTCCAAAGTGAACTTAAATAAAGAGCACTTTGGTCAAAAATAGTTCGGAGCTGATGAACTCCTGCATCACGAAACAGAAGAGTAGATAGATTTCTACACGACAAAAGCTGTTCACTCTTTCTAACCGAAAGGAAATTCCACCTTTGTACGAAGACAGACAACTTTATCATCAAATATTTCAGCATCAAACTCTTCCCTGAATAATTCCGCTCCAATTTAACCTCTTTGCATAAAATAAACATCAAACTGAGGAGAAATTAATGCTGCATGTAAAAAAACCCCATACAATTTGCTTATAGATGAAAAACAATTTTCTGAGGTTTTATATATATCTCGTTGTGACTAATTTTAAACAACTAAGAGTTAAATGTCACCTTGAACTGAACAAACTCTAATGGTGCTTGTGCGGGATGAAAAATACAAACTTAGCGCAAGTATATGGACATAACTAACTCACAAAATAAATTATTCAGGTAAAAAACTTGTCACAGAAAGTTTGACCCAAATTTAATCTGCACTAAATTCACTGACGCTCCAAAGCTCTGTGCTGACATAATATACTGACAGAGAGGAAGGCATGGCATATTATTGAATTTAGATGGGAAGAATACAGAATGGTATTGCATAATATAAGTGTTAATGAAAGTGCATAAAAATGAGCTATTGATTTAAAATTAATCAGTCCACAAACTGCATGTTCCCACAACACATCTAACCCCCCCCCAAAAAAAGCTCCATTTTCCCGAATGTTCATTCGTGGGGCAAAAAGTTAATGATACTAACACAAGGCTAGAGACACCTCCGGCATAGGGCAGTAAGCACAGTAAACAACGAAGCAGGCATGTAGAAAGGATTAAGAAAAAAATGTTGGTATTTTTACGCCCCCATCAACACGATTTAGAACAATTAAGAGGCAGGCTTTGGCACTGCCTGTCAGGACCATCCTGGGCTGAGAGGAAGAACACAATGTCCCATCAGAAAGATGAGACTCATTAAAAATTTCTCCACAGATGGGAATCGAACTAGGGTCTTCTGCGTGCGACGGTAAAGCGCCTAACTGCTACATCACAGAGGCTGGTAAGCAGAAAATGAATGGTCCTCACAAACGGTAACAAAAGCAAAAGCAAGCAACACTCAAACAGAGAAGCCGAGACAGAGGAAAGGTAACCAGGGACATAGCCATACGAAAAAATTAACCCATTATTATAGTAAGCAACAAATCAACTGTTACAACACAGAAAGGCAGCACCCAAGCAGTTGGAATGCATTTTGTGAGAAAATTAGAGATGCATTAAGTCTATATATGACAAAAAAACAGGCAGAATAATGTTCACAATTTCACAATAGTTTGAGAATTATCAACATAATAAAGGTTCTGAGGTCTTGAGTAGTAACAGAAATTTCACTCACACAACCTCTTCCACTGACAAACAAAATATACACAGAGAAAAAAAAATCACCCCCAGAAATTCCCTTAAAACTGCACCTGCAACTTTGATTTTTTCACTTCTAGCGAGTACTTCAAACGCAACAAATATTAATAAAGTGAAAGACAATTTTTCTCAACACAATATCTGAATCATAAAACTTCAAAAAGTAAGTAACATGAGACATTATGTCATTTTATGTCACAGAATATACTCCAATAGGGAAACACATACGGTCGTAACAGAAAGTAACAATTCGTAAAACACTAGAAACTGAGAACAAAGGACAAGGCATGATGAGACTGCTGGTTCATGAAAGTAACGTGCCCATGATCTCGCTCATCAAGACAAAGCCTGAAGACAAGTAAAAACCCCAGTATATGTGAGATGTGCTGACAAAATGAGTTACTTCTAACGATCCAAGAATGGAGATATCGGCTGAAAATCGACACTGGGGTCAGATTTATAAATTTTCAATTGATGCCATTTTGTTCAAGTTTACTGTGTCTTTTACTATTCCATGCTCATAAACTGTACAAACTTCAGCTATCAAGTTGATGTGTCAATTTCCATAAGGCTGAAATCCGAGAAGTAACTCATTTTGTCAGCACACCTCACATATAACAAGGATGTAATTCAGAATTTTTGTGTTTGGAGAAACAGTGTCAGGCGCCCTTCCCCGTTCTAACTCGTCCTCATTTACAAATAAAAGTTAGGACTCCAACTTCTTTAAATTTCTGAGATAAAACCTTGTTAATTTTGTTCTTCAAGTGAGGGAGATACAGTGCGTGAAAACTGTGCTTGGTTGGACAGCCCTCATCTATTACTTTTTTCAAATGGTCGACTCTGAAAGCTGTTGTTATTAGTTCAAAAACGGAACGCCAGATGCTGAGAAATATTCGCATTCATGAGAAATATTCACATTCATTTTTTAACAACAACCTCTGCTCTTTCGAGAAAGATGTGTGTCCAACTGAGCTTTGGCTTGCCAGCTACAGTTTCAGCATACAGGCTGTCTATATTACATTTTCCTAAGAGTTGATCTTCAAAACTTTCTAAGGTTATTTCCAGCAAAAATGTTGTGAAAAATGTAGGCAACACACATACACACACACACATGGAGTTATAAATACCCAAGTTATAAATACTCTCATCTCTCAAAATAAACATAAGCTATATATCTTTGGCCAGCTATTCAGATGAACTAAGCCCAGAATTTGGAATTTTAAAAAAATGAAGTTTCTTTCTTAATCAGTTGCACATGCTCCAAATAAAGTCCAAATATAATTAGTCCATAATCAAATCCTAACTGTAGAAAAGAAAGCAAGAAAAGATGTGCATCTTTTCGATACAATTTCTAAAAGAATGAAACACTTTTTTTCTCACTCCTAAAAATTTTGCTTTCTGGACTTGTAACAGATGAACAGCTGGCCAACATTATAAGGATATGTGAAACATCGTGGCGGAATCATGCGCTCGTCAAAATAATGAGATAAAAGAAAATCGGCATTTCTTTGGCTGATGGACAATTTTTTTCTTATTTTCTTTTTTTGGCTCAACACTTTTTACGTCCATTTAAAAAAGACATTCTTGTGTGGATTTAACTAAAAAACGCTGATTAAAGGCACAAAAAATGTAAATTTTCAGTTTTCAAGAACTCTCAGGCTATGGAAATTACCAGACTTCGGCAGCCATTTGCTTGTTCATTTTACCTCTGAAACCAGGCGACCCTGACCTCCTTCAATCGCAAACATTTCGACTTCTATTCAGCATAGATGGACATTTTTTTCACCAAAAGGAAGGCAAATGTACAGGCTTTAAGATGATACCAAAAACCCAATATATCCAAAAATTGACGAGCGCCTGACTCCACCACGTTGTGACACATATGGTTTGCTGAAATAAGCAGACGGCAATGAGACAAAGACATGGTCATCAACTGGTCATATATCATCATCAACAGTATATATTTAATAATATATATATAAAGAATAACATCAGTGTTCGGTCCAGTAAAATAAGTTAGATAGGATGACAGTAATTATTGTGCAATGAAGATACACAGCGTATTATACAAGTGAAAAGAATAAATGTGTTAAAGAGAAAACACCTCACAGAAAAATGTTGCATACCATCGTTGCCATGAAGATGTCTTCACCACCCCTATCTGTTAACATAACATTCTTATTATCAGTCAGCTGTTCTGAAGTACAAACCCCAAAATGTTCTTTCTTTTAAAAAAAAATTGCCGTTTCTTAATCAATCTGTG
Organism: Aplysia californica; assembly: GCF_000002075.1. Lineage (NCBI taxonomy): Eukaryota > Metazoa > Mollusca > Gastropoda > Aplysiida > Aplysiidae > Aplysia > Aplysia californica. The sequence continues at coordinate 143,499 of NW_004797701.1, forward strand.
GTATCGGTTACATCTGCTTATCAAAATTCAAATTCTAAATGTTGAAAAAAGCAAGAAAAGAATTATGTTGAACGGCCAGTATGCATCAATTGTTGATTTAAATCTTATTTCATTGTGAAGTGCCTTGAGCCGCCCGGGAGTGGGGGTAATCGAAGGGGTCTTTATTACTATTATTATAATTTCTTAAGTACAGTTTTTTAAAGAATGTACCTCCATTCCAGAGTGGGCGCAATAGAATGGATCTCTATTACTATTATTATTGCTTTTGTACAATTTTTAAAACAACGAGTGAAGCAGATTTCTCTCTCTCTCTCTCTCTCTCTCTCTCTCTCTCTCTCTCTCTCTCTCTCTCTCTCTCTCCTGAAAAGTGTTGTTTTCTGGGCCTAGAATAGTTGAACGTCTCGCCAAAGTTATCTCCTACACAAGAAGAAAAAAAAAGCTAGGGACGTGACAATGACAAGGTTGTTAAACACAGCTAGAGAAAAGTACAAACAGATTAATTAACAGGATCTCAGGGGTGGGGGGGTTAAATCTGTACCAGTTTTACAACTATGTAAAACACGACTTCTAAAAGCATTCAGCACATTTTAAGAAACCTATAAGTATGTAAGCAATGAAGCCAGCTCACAATGTGACAAGACAAAGCTTACAATGGAACCTCCAAGGGATGAGAAAGAAAGAATGGCCGAGATCCACCTGGGAGCGAAATCTTGAGGCGGATCTTAGGCATACGGGACACAGCAGGCTGGAGGAGGGGAGAATTGCTAAGAATAGAAACAGGTGGAGAGCCCTTTTTGGTGGTCTATACACAATACCAGGGAGGAAATGGTGAGTGATGATGATGATCTATTGTAAACTACAAAATCATTTTCCTCAAATGTGGCTTAGCTGTTTAAGAGGGGCAGTGCTGCCAGGTCTCTGGCAGCAAGGAGTAGTTAAGAAAAGCCAAGTCTATTTTCTTAACAAAAACTTCATGTTCAGAGCGGCTATTAATAAAGTTTCTTTTCGTGGAATTCTAGACTTGGCCAAGGCTCAACTAGAATCTATTTCAAGCGGTCCCTGATTAATTTTACTTTGAGACTTGTGTCTAAACTTTTTCTATATATAAAACCAGTTTTTTTCCTCCTGTGCATTAGATGCAATGACCAACCCCCACCATACCACAATCACACACAACATACAAAATAAATAACAAAACCATACTGATATGCTGGTGGTTGTACGATGTTGAAATATACCAGCAAAAAAAAAAAAATTGCAGCCGCACCTGCTCTTTCAACCCCCTGCTCAAGACAGTCACCTGTCCAAACGACCACTTCAGACTTCCCCGTTCCTAAATCAGAATAACACCATCAATACAAGAGGACCACCAGTCTAAGATAACAACCACTCTTCTCCTCGGCAATGGGTGGTTCTCTTGGACAGGTTTGGTTGTGCATAAAAAAAAGGAACAAACAACGCTGACAAAATCACACAAAATATCACCAAGTTCATGGATTCAATCATTATAGATGTAAACATTGAGATTTCCTCTGAGACAGAAAACTATTCAACAATAGTTTAGTACAAAACAATATTATTTTTTTTAAAGTCTGGAAATAAAACAAAGATCAGCAAAAAAGGGGGTGACCTCATTTCCATTACATGACCCTGAGACTTGTCATGACCTCATTTCTAACCTCACTACCTCTGACCCCCGACATCCATCACAACCTTTGGCCCCTGCTGTACTGTCCACCCTTACACTGTCTCACTGAAACTTCCATACAGTCAGATTTGCAATACAGAATAAAAATCTTTAAGTTTTTTCCCCCTGGACTTTCTGAAGTTTTCAGAACAGTGGCATCCTTTGAAACAGGAGCAAGAACAAGATATGCGGTAGGAGAGGAGTAGAGGGAAATCATAGGCAAAAATAAGGGTGGGAGGAGGGAAGGGAAGAGATGACGTAAGGAGGGATAAAAGCAGAGAGAGAAAACCCACTATGACAGAATGGACATTTTATAAACAAAACTAAAGTTGTATCAGTGTGAGAGGGGGGGGGGGGGGGCCTAAAGAACAAAGACAAGAAGAGCTCTATTACAAGGTCCCAACAAATAGTTTGATTAGGAAAAGCAATGATGGTATATTACTCACATGTTTCATGTATCACAATAAAATATAGTCATGTTATCTTGGTTTTCTCACGACAAAAGGTCCCTCCTACATGTATCTGTAAGTATCTGCGTACACTGTAAGTACCTGTGTACAGTAACATATATACCAAACAGAGATTTAAAGATGCAATCAACAATTCGAGTCACTATATAATGCTTGTGCTATAAATGTGAATATGCATATATACAAGATATTGTTGTAGGTACAACTATATATGTGGTGTGCCATTCACAAACACTGACCACGGACCAAGTGTCAGTCAGACAATGAGCAAGAGTTACTTCTGTCATACACAGACAATGTTGTTGAAGGACAAAGTTTAAAAAAAATAATCAAGAAACCAAAAACAAAACAGATGGGGGAAAAAAAAGAAGAGAAAACGCGAGCAACACAAGCTATATTAGTGGTAAGAACAGGGATGGATACAGAAAACAAACAAAAACAAAACAACAAAAAAAGATGTGCCCTGAATTCAAAACATTATTCACAGATTTCTCAGTCCTTTGACAAACCAGCAGCAGCATAGGTACTCAGCAATAGGATACAGATGGAAGAAAAGGAAAGAGGGAAAACAGAAGGTACTTAGAAGTTGGACAATTCTGTGTATCAATCGCAGCCATGGGAACAGATACTAATTATGCTAGAGGCTGAGCACACTGGTTGTCAGCTGTGAGGGAACAATCTGGAACTTCTGTACATCAGGTTTTTTTCATGCCCGATTTGAATTCACAATTTTTGCAATTTTTTGAAGGAATCTGCTTATTCAAATCTTTCGGGAAATGTTAACAGGATTTGTTCATCATTTTCCCAAGAGTTCAGGAAGAACCTGCAATGTTACGTCACACGTGCGAGCTGGCAAAACGTACACCGCGTGATCCAAGTATATAAAGCAAGCCAGTGTTGCGTTCTGTGAACTTATTTTCTACACAGAACGGCATTGGAATTAAGACCACTTAAAAAAGCCATGGCTGTATATTAGCACATATCTAGGAGTATGTCTGATAACAAAGGCTTACATGACACTGGGCAGCTCAAATCGTGAATTCAAAACTTCACGAAAAATGAGATGGGCAATACGCTAAAAACAAAAAAAAATGCAATTTAAAAAAAAAATCAAACTCAGAGAACAGTATCACTATCACAAGCCCAGTCTCCACAGTGGCAAAGTAGGTTTTTTTTCTAAAACCTCCACAGAGACTTGTTTGCTTTTTTCTCTGTGGTGAAATCCGTCCAGTTCCTGTACAAACCCTGTTCCCACAGCTCAGTCACAGTCAGCATCCAAGGTCAGCTCTGAATAACGTCGGCCAGCTCTTCAGATGTAGTAAGTCCACAATTTAAAATTTTTTAACAATTTCAGTTTTTGAGTTATCAATTGAAGGTGCTCGAGAAATAATTTGTTGGTATTCAAATCCTAGAAGTTTGCAAAAAAAAAACAAAAAAAAAACAAACCAGCATCAAGAAGACAAGATACATAATTTGGGTACAATTTTGAACAGAATGAAGCAGATTTTTTTTCCATTCTGAAAAAGTTTTGCGCTCTACGCTTTAGAACAACTGAACAGCTTGCAGACAAATGGCAAAACAAATTAGACACTAGTAAAGTCTCGCATCAACATCTGGCAATAATGGGAAAAACTGAACCTATTTTGGCAGCAGAAAACAGCCACTGTTACCATGAGCACTGTCTGTGTAAACCTAGCACTGCCCCTCCCCAGTTATTTCCACTCAAACAGTGTGCGAAGAGGGCAAGAATCCAAGGGTCTCGAGGCCACGAAATCACAAAAGTCACTTTTCATAACTTCATTGGTACTCACAGAAGTCACCATTCTGCTTTTCTTAATTCTCACAAGAGTGACCACTCAGGATTTTTCCTCTAGTTTATAGACATGCTCATCTACAAAGACAAAAAGTTTACATCACATTCTGGAAACCAGACACATCTGTTCAATAAAATATATTCTTGTGAACGCATCAATCTGTCGATTGTTCATCTTTTCTGGTCAGTTTAAACTCCTGTCACATTATCAAGCACTCAGCATCTGCAGTGACCTGGAACTTGCATGCTTTCTCCTCATATAGAACCCCGGTTTCAATACAACTGAGACCTTTTGACATTCGATGTGTGCAAGATAAAATATCTCCTGTAAGTCTGAGGATGAAAGATCCACTGTGAAAACACATTATGCGTCAGATACTCCAGGCCATTGTCCATCTGTCATAGAAAATAAACCCACAGAGTATATCGGTAGCAGCCAACTGGAAGGCTCACACAAGCGCACAGAAAGGTTAAACACTGAAAATATGCATGCCAAAATTCCCAAATGCTCGAGTTGTTGAACTCCGAACAACTTTGTGCTTGCTTGCAGCTGTAAAATGACACACTTGGCGAAAACACAGCACATACACCACACAGCTCCACGATTGTAAATACGTATCAACAAAGCATGAAAAGGGAACGTCGCCACAACATAGCTGTGAACAACACTGGAAACACACACCAGTACTGGCGCAAAGTGTCATAAGGCAAAAAGTCCATCGAATTCTTCAACGCTGACAGAACAAACACAGGAACCCGAAACTGTACTTGTACTGAAATAACCATCAGTCTTGTGAGTACATTCATATGCATGTAACTTATTTTAATGCTCCTCCAAATTCAAAGTTCAAAAGGTCTTTTCTTCTCCTAAGGAGGCTTTGAATAATAAAACTTCATTTGATATCAAAGAGCCTCAGATTGGCCTTCTTCAAGAAATGCTAATATGTTGCAAATACCTTATGAACAAGTTGAAATATATTCTGAGGGACAAATGATCTTAATCATCAATCTCCTTCTCTTGCTGAAATCATCATCCATATTTAGCACAATGTTTCTTTGGATGATCTTGCACAGAAAAAGATTCTTTTAAAATATTCGTCTGTTCCGATGTACAAAAACGAAGTTCCTTTGTGAGAAGTCTGAACCAGTAGCCAGCAACACACGCTTATCAAAAAGACAAGTCTTGGCAATCTTTAAGTCACAACCATTGATGAGGCCGAAGATGAGAGGAAGAACAAGTCAGATGAGCGATGGGAATGATGAAACTCTCCAAGCGACCAAACCGAAGACGACAACTAGAGGTATACCGGTGGTCAGCAGCAGCGACCCCCCCCCTTCAGATACTGGTCAGCCGTCCTCCAGGCACAGAGACCACATGGGTCTGTCTCTGGTCCACTACCGTCACGTCCCGCACGTCAGACGCCTGTGGGTGGAACTGGCCCGCCCCTCCACCCAGGAACTTCTGTCTGTGCCTCTCCTCTGCCCGACGCTTCTTCTCCAGTTTCTTTGCCTCCTTCAGTTTCTTTGCCGACACCTGAAACAAGAGAGACAGAGAGAAACCAGTTCATCTCAGGGTCCAATTATCTGTCATCTCACATTTCATGATCTGTTGGTTTTGGGGTGGGGGGGTTGAGTAAAGGGAAGCACATCTCCAAACAATAAGTATTTTGAGCTGGAGAAAAAAACAAGACGGATATTCTAAAACTACAGAACATTAGTAAAGAAGTCAGACATATATAATAAAGGCATGTTAACATAATTTAACAAAATGGCATCAATTGGAAATCGACAGACTTGACCCCAAAGTCAATAATAATAAAGGATCACTTTTATATGTAGCATGTCTCCACTACAAAGCAGACATTTGCGGCCATTGTTTGCCGCTCATTTCATTCCTCTGCTCGAAGGCTCTTAAAAAAACAACTTATGTCATCCTGGTCTTCTCCCATCTGTTGCAGTTCTCTCTAAATAGGTTATTCTTCGTTCATATCCCCCTCTTTTGCCTTCTATTTATCCAACGAGAGCAAGACGTCAATTAACATTAAGCCAGAGAATCATACCAATAACGAGCTTGGAAGGATGGCCCATGACAGAGATAACTTGTATGAGGCCTAAACCCTACCAGGGATGGAAGGCATTGAAGATCATACCGGTACATAAACAGTGCCTACCTGCGGTACGACGGCCATCTTGGGCCTGGCCCCGCCCCCTTTATTGCTGTTGAGGGAGCCGTAGCCCGAACTTCCGCCGTAGCTGTCTTCTCGGAAGTGCACCTTGTGACCTTTCCCGTTGACCGAGCCGTTGCCGTTGGTCTTGAGGGCGCTGCCTGCGATGCGGCCACTGTTGCTGTTGGGGCTGCTGCTGTTGCTGTTGGTGGTGGTGGAGCCGTTGCCGTTGAACACGCCGCTGTCCGTGGAGGTCCTCTTAGAGGTCAGCGATGTGTTGTCGTCTGAAACGGGGGGGAAAAAGAGGTTAGGTAACTTTTAGTAGAGGTTTTATGGCGCTCGCAACTGCATGTCAAATGAGCGTCAACCAGTAGAGGTTTTACTTACGGAACATGCAGTTGCATACGGTTATATGAGCGCCAAGGGGTGGATGTCAAAGGAGGAGAAGTCCTTACAAGGAATCAGACTTACTCTGCTCGCCTCTCTAGCTTCAACAGCACAAAGTCTGCTTCGACTATCAAGGCACCCCGGAAATAGCGGGTCGCAAGAGTGTGACAAACATACGAAAGAAGTAGAGGAAAAATGACGAGAGTAAGGATTAGGAAAGAAAAAGCAACAGTTCTCTGTTGCAGTTCAGGCACAGTTATGAGCATGACATTGTTGAATCAGCCCATTTACAATTCTACTGTGCATAAGAACAAGTTAATGTCCCCCCTTTGGACAGGGCCTATAGACACTTAATTCAGTGGCACAGCCCCGGGGGTGAGAGGTTAAGTAACAGGTTGGTGTTTTACCCTCCCTTTCACACTATATAGATCAGTTAGGAAGTGGGCTGCTTTAGTTTAGTTTTAGTAGAGCTTTTACGGCGCTCCCAACTGCATAAGGTCATATGAGTGCCAGAAGAATAGAGGTGTTACAAGAGAGTAACAAACATAAAAAAGAAGAAGGGGAGAAAAAGACGATAGATGTTTCATAGGAAAGAAGAAGCAAACCACACCAGAGCACCCGTCAACCGGGGCTGCTTGAACCTGCCTATCAGGGTTAACCCAGGCTGACAGGGATGCATTGTTCCAGCAGACAGATGAAAATATGCAATAAAAAAGCTTCTTAACTTATGGAATAAAACCATATATTGGCTACACTAGAGACACTGGTGCCAACTTAGTGGATAGAAAAATCAGCACTGAAAAAATTCCAAAACTACATAACAAAGAAAACATGAGATCTCTTCAACAGCTGATTACAGCTGTCTGTCAGTTCGACACAGCTCAAAATAAAAGGCGACTCTTTCCAGACTTACTTTGTGAGGGTCATCACAAGAATCAGCAGCAACGAGACTTCCACCTTTGCATGCTACTCTCTAGTAACACCTCTAGTTTGGCACATATATGACCTAATTATGTTGTGAGTACCGTAAAACTTTTTAAAACATGTTTGTTAATGTTCTAGTAAGAGTTCCAAGGCACTTGCAACACAATTAGGTTACATAAGAGTTTATTTGTTTGAGTAAAGAGAAGCACATCGGCTCTATAATGGTCATTTAGTGCTGGGGAAAAAGTAGAACAGACAGACAGAAAAAACTGAGGGAAAGTGAAGAAGTAGAAGTAGGATCTACCAGTGGCGCCCTCTAACCACCCGCAGTCACATAAGGGGTGCTACAAGACAGTAACAAGCACAAAAAAGTAGGAGAAATCAGGACAATAGATATACGATACCCCTCCAGGGCAGTGCCACTGACTGAAGTGTCTTTAGGCCATTCCCAAAGGGGGGATATTAACATGTACTTATGCGTAGTAGAATTGTAAATGGGCAGATTTATCAATGTCATGGTCATACTGTGTTGGAACAACATAGGGGAACTGCTGCTTTTTCTTTCCTCATCCTATTGTCATTTTCCTCTACTTCTTTTGTATTTTTGTCACTCTCTTGTGAACTGCTATTTCCGGGGTGCCTTGATAGTTGAAGCAGACTTTGTGCTGTTGAAGCTAGAAAGGTGAGCAGCGTAAGCCGGATTCCCCGTTTGGACTTCTCTGTTGACATCCACACCTGGGCACTAATATGACCTTATGCAGTAGCGAGTCCCATAAAACCTCACTAAAACAAAACTAAGATATTCGAAACACCGGCTAACTACCTATGTAAAACTCTTACTAAAACCAATGATGATACATAACAAGATTGTCCACTCAGCCAAAAAAGTGTCCTCCGGAAGTCCGCACAATGGCTCAGATAGCGCTGCAGTCTTTGCTTTGAAGCTCTCTTTAGTTTTTCCAGAAGAAGAATAGGAATAGCACCTCCATGCGAGCGCAGATCGACGGCTGTTCATCAGCTGTTTGGGTTTGTTCAGTGCGCAGTTTTAGGGTTTTAAAAATTTTAATGACCTCTAACCTCTCTCATTCTAAAGTCAAATTAAACGAAAAAAACAGTTGCCTCTTCAGGGATTTTTTGTCAGCATAACCATTTTAAAAAAGCATTCTTCCGAAATTTGAATTCTTATTTATTCAAAAACTAGTTAGTTTCCCTTTGATTTTTTTCACACAAGTAGGGTAACTCTGTTCGCAAAGGGTGCGCATTTGCGAAGAGGGCACCACCGAATTTTGAGGACACTTTCTTAATAGGCTCAAAGAGATGAGTGGACCATCTTGATAAGTATCATCATTCTTAAAACTAAAGAACTACAAAAGGTCGGTAAGTGGGTCACCTGGGGGTCCTCCGGTGTCTCTGAGCTCCATCTGCTGGAGGAGGTCGGCGATGGACGCGTCCACATCATACTCACAGTCCAGGAGAGCCTCGCGTACTCGCTCTATGTCCTGGATATGCCAATACAGGGGGAGAGAGAGAGGGGAGGGGGGGGAAGGGAAAGGGTTT
>NW_004797701.1:152614-153948 GCF_000002075.1 Aplysia californica
AGGTGGTGGAGGAAGGGAGGGGGGATGGAGGGGAAAGGGGGATAGAAGGGGGATATGGAAGGAGGAGTGGGGGAAGGGACAAGGGGGGAGAGAAGAAGGTGGAGGTGTGGGGGAAATCAAGAGATTAAATTGTGGCCCTGCTCACTTGTCAGTATTGTACAACAAAAAATATTTTTCCTAAGAAAGTTGGGCTTTCTTTCTCCCTCTTTCTCTCTCACACCCACAATATTCAGAAGTAAAAACACATTAAACCATATGCGTACATACTAAGACACACACAAGCACACATACAGTAACGCACAAACACACACACACAAATAAACACAAACACACATACATGAGGGGTGAAGGAGGGGGTTGATGACTCACCGAACACTGAGTGGCCAGCATCACCTCGTTCTCTATGTCCTCCAGCCCTCGGTGCACCCGCACCACGCCCCCACAATGCTCGCTGACCTGCTTCTGTTTCGACTCTGGTCCTGAATCCTGAAAAACACAAATAAAACAAAAGAGGATTAAATTAAGCAAGTCAAGTCCCATTATGAAAATGACTGCAATTGTTTTACATGACATCCCTATCCACATGACTTAGGTCATTTAGGAAGTGGTTTGCTCCTCTTCACGAAAAAAAAATCTACTGTCCTTATCTCTCCTCCTTCTTTTCTTCGTATGCTACTCGCCAGTGGCACCTCAAATCTTCAGCACTTTTGTAACCTAATTGGAATGCGAGAGCGGTAAAACTCATACTAAAACTAAAAACTAAATTAAAAAGTCTCTTGTTTTAGTAGAGGATTTACGGCGCTCACAACTGCACAGCGTCATATGAGCGCCAGAAGATTAGAGGTGTTACAAGAGAGTAACAAATACAAAAAAGAAGAATGGGAGATAAGGACGATAGATTTTTTTTTCGTGAAGAGGAAAAGAGATAGAAAAAATGAAGCAGACCAAACCAGAGCACCCGCCAACCACCCACTAAAAAGTCTCTGCCCACAGACCTGTAGACGTATGTGTGCGGGTGACTCTGTGTTGTCGTCCAGCCGTCTCACGCTGCTGTAGTGGTCGCCATTGTGGTAGGCGATGTGGAGCTGGCGGATCAGGTCGCTGTTGTTGGGCGGACCCGAGATCTGAGGGAAGCAGAATTGTTGGTTTTTAAAAAGTTTTAGTAGAGGTTTTATTGTGCTCACAACTGCATAAGGTCATATCAGCGCCAGGAGATTAGAGGCATTACAAGAGCGTAACAAACATAAAAAAGAAGAAGGAGAGATAAGGACGATAGATGCTTGATATGAAAGAACAAGCAAACCACACCAGAGTACCCGGCAACCACCCACAAT
>NW_004797701.1:154832-155960 GCF_000002075.1 Aplysia californica
CAATAGACATACTTCACATGTTATACTGACCCACCAATAGACATACTTCACATGTTATACTGACTCACCAATAGACATACTTCACATATTATACTGACCCACCAATAGACAGCCTCACATATACTGACTCTCCCACAGACATACAACCTCACATTACTGACTCAGTGAATCACCAAGAGACAAACAGCCTCATACATTAAACTGACCAACCACTAGACATACCTCACACATACTGAATCTCTCACAGACATACAAACTCACACATACTGACTCTCCTACAGACATACTACAATCCTCTTCGTTTTAGTAGAAGTTTTACGGCGCTCGCAACTGCACAAGGTCATATGAGCGCCAGAAGATTAGAGGTGTTACAAGAGAGTAACAAGCACGAAAGAGAAGAAGGAGAGATAAGGACGATAGATGTTTGATAGGAAAGAAGGAGCAAACCACACCAGAGCACCCGCCAACCACCCACACATACAAGGTAACAATCTCCCATTTACAGACTCAGTGACTCACCAACAGACACACAACCCGACATGACGACATTGACTCACCAGCAGGGGTTTCCCGTTGAGCTGATGGATGACTACGTTGACGCCGTGCAGCTTGGCAAACGCCACGATGGCGTCATTCCCCGCGTGGGTACCCAGTCGCTGCAGATTTCTCACTGCGGGGAGAGAGGGACACAGGTGTTAGGTCGGGTCAACACTACTGTTTTTTATTTTCTTGTTCTTTTTCTGCCTTACTTCGATCGTTCTTTTCATTTCCTTCTTTTTTCTTCTTCTTCTTCTTTTTCTGCCTTCCTTTGTTCTTTCCGTTCATCTTCTTCTTCTCTTCTTCTTCTTTTCCTCCTCCTTTTTCTCTCGATCCTTCTTTTACACCTCCTCCTTACCTCCCACCCCCATTCTTCTTCTTCTTCTTCTTCTTCTTCTTCTTTTCCTCCTCCTTACGTGTTTCTCTCTTGCTTCTTCTCCTTACATGTTCCTCTTTTTCTTCTTCTCTCCCTCCTCTTTCACTTCTCCTCCTTTCGGTTTTTCTCCTTCCTTTCTTTCCGCCACCCCCAGTTCACTCTCATCTTTTCCCCCATCCATCCCCAATGTTCCTGCATCTCTCAAATACCAGCCA
>NW_004797701.1:156924-158046 GCF_000002075.1 Aplysia californica
TCTCTCTCTCTCTCTCTCTCTCTCTCTCTTGCTGTCTTCCTCTCTCCTGTTTCTCTCATTTGATTCCAATGAAATGCTTGCTATGTGTGTAACTTTCAAATAATTCAACAATGAACGGAAACACAGAACTAAACTGTGTTAAGTAATAATAATAGATAACACTCTTATTTCGCTAATTCCCACCAGACAAGCTCAATGCGCTTTGCAATCAATATTATTACCCCAGCTGATTATATTTTGAAACAATTTCAACATCCTGAGAAGCACACTATGCAAGCTACCCTTTTGAAGACGCCAAATCACTAACATACTGACAAGCTCATTCGCTGTCTATGATCGGGTATCCATTCCCACCTGAAGTAAGGAAAATTCGTGAACAGGGCCTTTCCAAAGGGCAAAACATCGGGCCTAAGGCTCGAACCCCCAAACCTGCAATCTTACGATCATGTGTTCTGTAGCCCAACCACTAGCCTTCCGACGCCACGTACAACACCCACTAACCCCAGTTACATATCTTTCAAAACTTGAAAAGAACTCCAAGCTGACACTAGTTTTTTGGAGGTGTTTTTCAAAGTGTAGTCAAGCTTGTACAGGTTGCATCGCGTGGGAGAGCGAAACCTGAAGAACGATATTTCAATCTGATAAACAGCATAATAAATGAGCATTGCATTCCCCGAAGAGGAAATATCTTTCTTACGCCAACAGGACAAGCCTTCACACCTTCCGAAGTCTTTGTTTTTTTTTCATATTGCCAATTGGCAACCTGTTCAAATTTACCAATCCCAGAAAGCAAAATTAATTTTATTTATTCAGGAGAGAGAGAGAGAGAGAGAGAGAGAGAGAGAGAGAGAGAGAGAGAGAGAGAGAGAGAGAGCGAGCGAGACCCAATAGCCTGCTTTATTCTTATAACAACTGTACCAACATTAAGTATTTTTCTTGCATTTTCCAACATTGATTAGAATTTGAATTTCGACAGAATGTTATTTTTTGAGCACATGTAACCGGTACCACAGATTAACAAATTTCAATTCTGAAAGACATCAAACTGTTGGGCTTAATCTGAACCTCTAGCCGACGATGTGCTCTTTATCACGAGAACTGTCAATACGGATGGGGCGGGGG
>NW_004797701.1:161930-166331 GCF_000002075.1 Aplysia californica
ATATATATATATACATGTATATATACTTTGTGAGTGTGTGCGTGCGTGTGTGTATGTGTATGTGTGTGTGTGTGTGTGTGTGTTCGTATGTGTGTGTGTGTGTGTGTGTAGGACAGTGTGTATGTATGTGTGTGACAGTTCGTGTAATCTGATCCTATGAGCCTTACTGGGTCTTCTCACAGGAACCCATGGGTACATGTTATTATCGTTATCATAAAAGCATGAACCTCAATATTATCTTGTTCGGTCACGAATCACCCGTTGTGAAATCGGTGCAGGCTTTTAATGTTGTCTCATACAACAGAACCAAAGTGCCTGCATTCAAATGCTGCAATAAACCGAGGAGGAACCATAGGTGCTTTTCTGTCTTTGTCCTCTGTCAAAAGTGGTCTTTGCACCGGAGACATTCAAAACTTTACGGGGGTGTTCAATAAAAGGAAAACTAACTACGGGGGGAACAGTAATCCAAAGCTGAGCAAATTTTGAGTGGGTGGGGCTGCGATGTCTTTGAGTACAGAGTTTTTCCTCTTTGTTGGTTTTTATTGAATAGCATTAGTTAAGATTCACTTGCGACGACGGTTAGCTGGCGTGCACAAAAGGCGTGTTGGGTTTTTTCATAGGGCCCAAGAAACAAAAAAACAACAAACTTATAGGCCCATGGACACCAGACGCTCAAGAGGTAGGTGTACTTTACCGTACCTTGCTTCACAGCAACCGATATAGAGCAACTGAAGAGCTGAAGAGTGTATTTTGAATCGTCGTCAACGTGTTTTCTGCTGCAGTGAAGCATTACCACAGGGGAGAAATAAAGCCTGTCCAAAATTCAGTTCATTCTGTAGCTCATTTTGGTCTACTTGGAAAAAGGGGGGGGGGGGCATTTCTTTAAGTGTCATTGATTCCTTTCTTCGGTGAGTATCTAGAATAAGTCAAAATAGTCTTTCGGAAATGACGGCCAGGGTACTTCCATGTTGTCCACATAGAGAGTGGAGACCCCGGAGGCTGTAAGCAGGTCAAATAAGTTCCGAATGGAGACCTCAACTAGACTTTTACTCATTCTTCTAGCAAACTAACAAAACTTAGAAAAAGAATCAGGAAGTTGTGTGGGTCTTATAGTTTTGAACATTTTAGTTAATCAATATTATGTTATATATTCCAGACTGTAAGTAGCCAACCTCCCGCCAAAAAGCCCCCTCCCCAAAAAAAAAGTATTGAAATTAATATTTTTGTTTTACTGCAACTCAATCATTCACATTCGACTCAGCCGCCCTGCTCTTCAAGGCCAACGTAACTCTGTTGAAACGTTCCTTTGCCTATAGAACTCCAGGAACCTCACTCCATGGTACTGGGATACCCCAAAGTCTATTTGTAAAGTATCTATAGGCGAGAGTCAGACAAAGCATTGCTTCTCAGTTACTCTTGCTACATGCTTTAATAAATAATAAAACAGGTTGTTTCATATGTGTCAGATCTGAAAAAGGGTTGGAGACAACCTCGTACAGAACGTTCCCATCAAATACTGGGTGATAAAAAAAACAACACTAAACAACTATTTTTCTGAATATCTCGCACAAACTATGGTATTAGAATGTTGTAATTTGGAACAGATATAATTCATCTGAAATGAATTTTTATGACATAAAATTCATAAAGAAAAATTTTATTTTCGAAAATGGAAATGGCTTTTATAAAAACCACTTATAGCGCCAAAAGGCACCACGTTACAAGATCTTGTAAGGAGAGTCAAGAATTGACTGGTTTGCTTTTCCCCTTCCTTTTTCTTTTTAAAAATCTAATCTTTTCATCCCTGTAAGGTTTAAACAAAATTTCTTTTTTCCTACTGTTTTAAATACATATTTGTAAAATTCTGGAATTCCGAGAACCAGCGCTCTAAGTGTCCTTCTTTGGACTCGACACATTTTAACGCGTCGTTTTTTTAAATTTTCAGAGGTGGCCAAACACAAGGATACACCCAACCATGAATACTGAAAGCCTCACACGCTGTTCACCTTACAGTATGGAGCTGTTTCTAGAGATAATAGGGGGTAGGGTGAGGTTGCCAAAATAGACAGCCTTTGTGGAGTTAACATAATCCAGAAAGGCGAATATGGGTTTTGCCAAGGAATCGAATGTCATAGCGGAAATGTTCACGCTTTTCAATATGATGGAGGAATCACGAACACATTGCTATCCTCGGATCCATGTCAGCTTCGCGAACAGGAAAAGGTACAGTCGTAGATGAAGATATGCCTTGAGAATGCGGACCATTGAGATGGAATATCTTAGCTGCAGACAGTATCTACAGACAAACGTCTCATGGGGCTCATCTACTGAATACTGCACCCTGGTGATGTTTAAAGAGGTGCGAGCAGTGTGTGTTTGACCTGAAGTGGTAATTTTATGTGTGAATTTTTATTTCTGATTCTCTGCAGGTCCT
Organism: Aplysia californica; assembly: GCF_000002075.1. Lineage (NCBI taxonomy): Eukaryota > Metazoa > Mollusca > Gastropoda > Aplysiida > Aplysiidae > Aplysia > Aplysia californica. The sequence goes on from NW_004797701.1 coordinate 164,365, forward strand.
AGCAGGTGGACCATTTTCACCCTTGACATCAAAGGAGGCCTAAGGACACTTTAACATTATTTCTGCACCTTTCGCGAACTTAGGAAATGAGTCGGTGGTGAGGAAATGTTAAATACAAAAAGCTCTCTGCTTTTTATTAATCTTTACCATGATCTTACCAGGCAAAGGAAACTTGAGAAAAAAAAAATGTCAACCTCCGTTGGTCTGTTAGACTACTGTAGCTTGCAATAAGGCGCAATCGTTGGGTCTTTTAGTGGTATGCCTAATGCAAACTAATGCGTCATGCTACAAAAATGGGGACATAGCTAAAAATGGGTTGTTTTTTAACACTTTGTAGGCACACAACCAGCAGTAAAAAGCACCCCATCCGGTCACCCAGCCAGGAGAGCAACTAAACGGACTTCTCGAGCCTGGCGCAGAACTGAGCCAGGTGACCGGAACGGACAATTTTCACCGGCGCTATATTGTGCCAAGCGACCTCAAAGTGTTAACGCGCTATGTAGAGAAAAAACTACTCTGTGGATTTATCTAAAATGAATGTCAGACAAATCCCTTTTGGCTCCAAATTTTTGTGTGCACACTTGAAACATAAAACTTCTGTGTGAAGGAAAATATTTACAAAAAAAAGATGTTTAGTTTTTTTTTCTTTTTAAATCACCTGTACACAAATGTTTAGCAAGACTAAATTATATTTTCTCTATTTTGAAATGCAGATCATTTTGTGTCTCAATATGTTGTCATCTCAGTGCAAGCAAATACCAGAAACGACCTCACACTGGGAAAGAAATTTATGTTTCAAAACCCCATTTTCATAACTAAAAACGTCCTTTGATATTTGGCTTTAAGCAAAAGTTTGCTCTTAAACATAAAAAGAAAAGTTCCGCTGCATCTTATGTGAAGGGTATTAACACAGCATTAGAGGGGCCAATCGATTCCATATTTCTGCCCGGGTATATAATAATGATATACAGAGTAGAGAAAAAACACCGCTTCACAAAATGTGCTTCCTTTATAATTTCATCCAGGCATCCCCAAACCCAATTGATAAATGTTTCTTTTCATTCCAAGTTATTTCAGATTTAAATTCATTCAGACGTTCTCTTCAGCTGCAATGTTCTCCAGTTTTCGATGTTGTTTTTCATTGCAGTTTCCACATACGGGTTTTCGTTATACTGATAGCTTGCTGCGCAGTTACTTTTAATCATATGCCTGTACAAAATGGTGTTTCGGTATCTGGCAAGCAAAGGGTCCTTGACTATAACTGTATGTGTGAGGGCTGTGAATGGGAGACTGGGTTTGGGGAAAAAGGGGGGGGGGGGCTCTTTAAGTAAGTCTAGTATGTCTTTTCAAAACTTGGATCGCACAACAAAACTTTGTTGACCTCGATTAGTGAATATAGCCTTTTCAACAATACAGGAAAACGTTTTGTCATGACATTCAAAAGGTACAGACTAACTCCAAACTGAAAAGAACAGTTCTTATTACTACTTTGGTCATAAGGGCGCTCTCATGCCTGACCTGACTGAACGTTAGAAGGACCACAGTGTGTTGATGTCGTATTTTGGAATAACTATCAACAGAATAGCCTGAGTTGGGGCTATTTAAAAAGATGACATGAGCAGGGGAGAATTAAAACATTCCCAACACAAAGAATCGAAGAGGAAACTTCGAGATTCAAAATTAAAGTCTCCTCACTAAATCTAAAAATCCTAATCAAAACTTTCTCTCTGTCTCTCTCTCTGTCTCTCTGTCTCTCTCTCTCTCTCTGTCTCTCTGTCTCTCTCTCTCTCTCTCTCTCTCTCTCTCTCTCACTCACACACACACACACACACACACACACACACACACACACACACACACACACACACACACACAGAGTTCGTATATTACACACACACACACACAAATATGTGGATAGGAAAGGACGTTAGATTTTTCACTCAGGAAAAGGAGTAAACCACTCTAGA
>NW_004797701.1:169815-170920 GCF_000002075.1 Aplysia californica
CCCCGGGTCACACAGGGCGGAGGAATTGACAACGGACTGGGCAGAAGGCAGGGGACCCCACACTCTGATATCCTCGCCATGTTGGATTGGAATATGAGCAAAGAAGAAACAAACGGACACACAATTTCAAGTCTTACGGCATTTCCAACACAATTAGGTCATATAAGTGCCGAAGATTACAGGTGATGTTTTAGTTTTACTAGAGGATTTACAGCGCTCGCAACTGCATAAGGTCATACGAGCGCCAGAAGATTAGAGGTGTTACAAGAGAGTAGTAACAAACATAAAAAAGAAGAAGGGGAGATAAGGACGACAGATTATATGTTGGAGGATCATACGAAGAAAAGAGGAATAAGAGATGCGAAAGATGGATGTTTGATAGGAAAGAAGGAGCAAACCAGAAATGAGCAGTCGCCAACAACCCACAAGGTTGGAGTTTGAGTAAAGGATAGCTTAGTTTTAGTTTTTGTAAAAGAGTTTCACAGCATCTGCAACACAAATAGAACATAGAGGTGCCGAAAATTAGAGGTGTTACCAGAGAGCAACATACAAAGAAAAGAAGAAGGAGAGATAACGACGACAGATATTTGGTTAGAAAGAAGGCGCAAACCACACATGAGTACCCGCCAACCACCCATTCTGTTGGGGTTTGAGTAAAGAGGAGTTAAGTTTTAGTAAGAGTTAAACGGAACTTGGATCACAAATAGGTCATATAGGTGTCGAAGAGATGTCACTGGAGAGTAACATACACGCACATGTATAGAAAAGGAGGGGAGAGAGAGAGAGGGATGAAAGATGTTTGATAGGAAAAAAGGATCAAATCACACAAGAGAACCCGCGTAAAGAGAACGCAGAAACGGGTTGTTTTTTTCAGTTGGGAAAAGGCAAGGCATGAAGACAGAAACAACAGAGTCAAAGTAAACAAGTTAAAAAAACCGGTCAGTGGCGTCCTCCTACCACCCACCGTCGGTTTTTTAGGGGAATGCTATAATAAACACATTTATTAATCGCGTTTGTTATTAACATAAAGCTGACTGGAAATATCCCATGACTTCCCTTCTTAATCTACTTATTATTTACAATAATGACGACGATGTTGCTGCTG
>NW_004797701.1:172598-174221 GCF_000002075.1 Aplysia californica
CACACACACACACACACACACATACACACACACGCACACAAACATTCACACAAGCTCACAGACGTCTACTGAACCGTGAAAATAATTGGAACACACAGACAAAATTAAGCCTACAACTGCCGCACACGGCGCTCAACCATGTGCAAATATTGAACCCTGAGCTGGCGACTGAACCGCCGAAAATCAATCGATAGATCGAAGGCCATCGACAACAGAAGGCGTTAAGATTGACTTTACTGGTTCTTACGATAGCTAGGAAAACTGACCACTGGCTAAGAATGTGGGCTAGAATCAACTCCGTGCAAACCACGACATATTATAAGGACGCTCGTCATATCTTCTTTCCAATTATGTTATGGAATAACCGTACAAGTTTTGGCGGTTAGCTGGCTCGGCATCTATGGGAGTTTCTTTTATTTTATTTCAGTGAGAGTTTTCGTTTAGTTTTAATAAGAGTTTTACGGCACTTGCAACACAATAAGGTCATAACATTATAAGTGCCGAACATAAGAGGTGTTACAAGAGAGTAAGAAACACACAGATAGGAAAGAAGGAGCAAACCACACAAGAGCACCCGCCAACCACCAACGTGAAAGTTTTGAGGCACTTGCAACACAATTAGGACATATAAGTGCCAAAGATTGGTGGTGTTAAAAAAGAGTAAGAAACAGTGAAAAGAAGGAGAGAGATAAAGACCATAGAGTTAGACTTTAGAAGTGTTACAAGAGAGTAACAAACACGAAAAAGAAGAATGAGGAGAGATTAGAACGACAAATGTATGAAAAGTAAGAAGGGGTAAAGCACACCAGAGTACCCACCATCCACCCACGTCCATTTTTGTTTTGTTTTTTGGTAAGTGTTTTACCACGCCCACAACTGCATAAGGTCATATGAGCGCGCGAGACACATTAAACCTTTTCAATTGGTAGGTAGGACATTTTGAATTTTGCCCGGGTGGCGGTCGAAATCTACTCTTATCGATTTTGTACCACCAAGGGATCATTAACGTGCGCACCTTGCACAAGGGACCTCCGAGATGTTTCGCCCTTGTCCGAGACGGCTAGGCGTGAGTATGTCCTATCATAAGACCAAGAGTGTGGCTGAAAGACAGCAGTAATGAACCAAGGGGTAGCAGTAGAAAGGCGGCAGAAAGAGTCAGGAGCCCGGAGAAAGGGGGCTTTAAGGAAGTGAGGGGGTGGAGGCAGAAAGTGTAAACGAAAGCAGACGACAGAACATTGTTAGAGAGCAGGAAAGGATGTGAAAGAACACAATTTTAGAGAAGAAAATGTTCCGTTCCTATCCGGATTTGAACCCGGGACCTATTCATTGAATGAGAAGCGAACAACTTAACCTCTTGAAAAGTAGAAGCTACGAATGGCGCCCTCCAACCACCCACGTAAACGCCAACGTGTGTACATGCGTGTATAATATATTATATTATGTAAAGTATGATATAACGTACGTACGTATGTAGTATGGTATGCTCGGCGGCGACCCCGTCACTCCTGGCGACACGTCAAGAATTACGTGACTAGTCGGGTTCAGGTCTGCTAGGCTCACTAAGTTTTACTACTACTACAACAACTACTACTACTACTACTACAACAACTACTACTACTACTA
>NW_004797701.1:177317-179293 GCF_000002075.1 Aplysia californica
CCCCTCCAACCATCCGTCCTAGCATACAAATGGAGACACTCGATACAGATAAATTCCCCACTCGGGAATCAAATTCACGTCTGAAAAGTAGGCTTATAGCGGCAAAGAGCCCAAACGGTACAGTATGATCAACCAGGAAGATATCACAATGACCAGTAGTGGACACAGCCAGTTCGGAAGCGGTCATCGCCGATTTTGAGTGACCGCCTTTTATACACGAGTATATATATTACATAAGCATCAAAAAGCCAACACATGATCACAAAGCGATAATTTGTGTCAAAGTTCAGTTTTGTTTTGTTAAGACAAGCACATCGGCACGATACAGGCCATTTTGGGTAGTAAGTTTAATTAAGTGATTTACGGCACTTGCAAAAACAAAAAAGCCATCTACAATATGTGTCGGAGATCAGAGGCATCACCAAAGATTAACGTAGACATACAAAAAAGGAGGAGAGATAAGGAGGATATATGTTTGATAGGAAAGAAAGAGCAACCCACAACAGAGAATTCACCAACCATCCACAGGCTATTTGGTTTTTAGTTTTAGTAAGTATTTTACGGCACTTGCAACACAAGAAGGTCATATAAGTGATGAAGACTAGAGGTGTTACAAGATACTAACAAACACAAAAAGAAGGAGGGGAGACAAAGACGATAGATGTCGGATATGAAAGAAGGAGCAAACCACAATAGATAACTCACCAACCATCTACAGGCTATTTCGGACAAGGAAAAAAGAAGACAGGAAGAAACAACACAGAGATAATATACCTGTTTATTTCAGTTTGTCTGTACATGACTTTCATATTAAACTAGATACTGACAAGTCACTCCACCGGTTAGAGTAAAGAAAGATGAAATGGGCGGATTGGAACTGTTCTAGGCCCCTTTCTTCACGACTTTCATTAAGGAGGCGGGCTGCTTCCACTCAGCCTGTCAGTCCAATTTCGGCAGAGCAGAACCAAAGAGGTGGAGCGCCTATAAAACTCCCTTAAATACCCCCCCCCCCCCCCGCCTCATTCGGATTCAGACTACTGTAACTCGTTAAAATGACATAAACTAAGCAATTGCCCCCCTCCCCCTCTTTTCCCCTCCACCAACCCTCGCCCAGTTAGCTTTAGTAGAGGTTTTACGACACTCACATCTTCATAAGGTCATATGACCGCCAGAAGATTAGAGGTACTACAAGAGAGTAACAAACATAAAAAAGAAGAAGGGGGAGATAGGACGATAGATGTTTGATAGAAAAGAAGAAGCAAACCACACCAGAGTACCCGCCAACCACCCACCAACCTTAGCCCAGATACGTCCTTGAAAGTCCAATTCGGTCAAACAAACAGAAAGAAAAGAAACAGTGAATGGGTTTGGGTATACATAATAAGTGAGTCTACAGGGGTGGGGTAGGTAAAGAAATGAGTGAAGCAGAAAAAGCTGGGAGGGCCCTGGGCGGCGAGAGTTACGTGTGAACTTGTAAGAAAGCCTCATGGTACGCTGGGCCGGTCTTCACGGTACAACGATCACAGACGGTCACAGGACTACCCGGGCCGGGACTTACACTACCTACAGAAGAGACCGTAGGACCGACACCAAGGTATCCAAAGTCCCGCTAACCTCGGCCGACACATTACGGTACCTCTACTACTGCTGCTGCTGCCGCTGCTACCGCAGCCGCCGCTGACGCCTTCGCCACCATCACTATTCACTGCCATCACATCTGCCACTACAACTATTACTACTATGACTACTCTTTCTCCACCTCTTTCTCCCCATCCTCCTGCTGCTGCTGTTGCTGTTGCTGCTGCTTGTGATGCTGCTGCTGATGCTGCGGCTTCCACCATCACCACCACCATCACATTTACTGCAACTACTGCTTAACGACGACTACTCTCTGATGCACCTCCTATTACTTGTACTACACTATTCCTCCCATCCTCTTGCTGCTGCTGTAGCTGCTGCTGTAGCTGCTGCTATAA
>NW_004797701.1:179789-181479 GCF_000002075.1 Aplysia californica
TATGTGTGTGTGTGTGTTTTCTTCTCTAAATGTTAAATGTACAGACGGGCACGAATACGTCAAACAAGTTGGGAATTGACATCTCGCTTCCTCAGAATTACAAAGTTCTAGGTGACAGTTTTAGCTGTTTTGAATTATTAAGACCATGAGGTGAGACATCAAAATGCTCTACCTGCTCTATCAAAATCGTAAGAGTATTCGGAGTCGATAAAAAGATATTCAAAGAATTATTGCATTCGAAAAAAAATTTACATTTTGTTAACCAAAATATTTTACACCATATTTCTCAAAAATTAGGTACTAAGCAGATAGAACCTCCTCATTCTGAGGTAGTGAAGTGTTCGACACATCCATAATTCCTGTAACTGATCACGAAAAATCAGAGATATCAGTAGGGGAATGGTTAATTGTACGAGCTATCGACAATTTCCAGTTTTCCATGTTCGTGCTATCTGTGCCCAACTGGAGGTGTTTTTACGTCCCTATCGACACAAGTTAGATCACTTTGGAGGCGCACTTTGACCCTGTTTGTCCTTGCCAACCCGTGCTGAATGGGATACGACATAACAGCAGAAAGACTGACATATACCGTACTGGATTAAAAAAAAAAAATTCCCCACGTGGGAATCGAACCCAGGTTTTTCGTATGCGTTTGTCGCAATGCGCTTTACCACTATATCACAGTCGAACGTGCTTTTTTAGAGTGAAGAAAAACACGTCGACACAATTATGGTTATTTAGTGCTGGGAACAAGTAAGACAGACAGACAGACAAGAAGTACGACCTACCAGTGGGGCCCTCCAACCACCCGCATTGCAAGTGCTGATCGAAGAAGAATAGATTAGTTTTAATACAACTGTTTCTGCACTTGCAACACAATTAGGTAACACAAGTAAGTAAAATTAAAGATGTTACTAAAGTGTAACATACGAAGAAAAGAGGAAGGAGAGATGTTAATAGTTCGTTTTTAGTAAAGAGAAACACATTGACACAATGCCAGCCATTTAGTGCTGGGAAAAAGTAAAAGACAGACAGACAGAAACAACAGAAGGAGGGTAAAGAAGTAGGACCTAGGTGCTGCTCAAACTAGAAAGAATCGTTTCAGTTCAAGTCTCACACCACTTGCAACACAATTAGGTAACATAGGTGCCAAATGTAAATGTGTTACAAGAGAGTGACATACAAAGAAAAGAAGGGGGAGAGATAAGCAAATTATGATGTTTAACAGGAAAGAAGCAGGAGCAAACCACACTAGAGCACCCGACAACCACCCACCCAGAATGGAAAGTGCCTGTCCAGAGTGATTAAAGACAAAACGAGCGGAGCGGAACCATGCATTGGAGCATAATGTGGTCAGTCCTTCTCCGGTCGAGTGGTCATTCCTTCCCGCGTGTGATCAGTCTATGTTGACCTAACTGCCCTGCCCAGCCCAGCGTGGCCCACTCTGGGATTTGACCCACCACATTCTAGAGGCCGGCGCTGTACAACGTGTTTTGTTATAATTTTACGCTATGCGTCATGAGGAATTGCTAATGAATAGTAAGCGCACAAGGAAGCAACGCCTACGTCCTTCCACCCTAATTCTTTCTAAATCCGACTACCGAGAAAAATTTACACTTTTTCTTGTCATTTTCAATTAAGAGAGAGAGAGAGAGAGAGAGAGAGAGAGAGAGAGAGAGAGAGAGAGAGA
>NW_004797701.1:184641-185825 GCF_000002075.1 Aplysia californica
AAAAAAAAAAAAAAAAAAAGAGATCCACAATTTCATATTTCATACAGATATTTCAGTTCCGTTTTCTTTATCTGAAACTTAAAAATGCAGCCAACAATGTGCTTGCAATGAAATATGCAAATTTGTGTTTCTGATTTGTGTATAAAACTTCGAAATGTGCAGCATTATTGGCTTTGGTCTGCTACAAATCGGACGTACGGGTCCGTTGCGTCAACCAAGAGTTAAAGTGCCCCGAAATCAGTGCTGCATCTTCAAGCGATGTCGAATTATCAGAATGCACGTCCTCAAAGAGTTAAATCTATTCATATCCGCGATGGCCGGAGGCGAACGTAGGATTTCGCTCTTTAGACTTGAGAATAAACCACGGGATTTGTTGAAATGTATAGTAAGGATTTAACGCCCTTATAAACATCGTAAGGAGCGGGCCACGTGGGAGGAAAGCCTTACAAACTCCCCTCTTCTATCAAAATTCAAGGACGTCTCGTTAGCCCAGCACGCCATCAACTGAATTATAATCGGCGTGTCTAAAACGTCCTGACAGGGGGTTTGAACCAGGGGTAAATACGCTCCCAAGCACAGCAGACGCAACCAACCAAATTATCGGCGCGCCTAGGACTTGGTAAAAATAGTCTTTGCTTCAACGTCACGCAATACATTGGAAGGCCCGCCCACGCCACAGAATGATTATGAACCTACGTTTAAAATTGTCCAAGATGCACCCAGTGTCGAGGGGAAAAGTGATTGTCTAAGACACGTGGACGTGTTTAAGCTTTAGTAAGAGTTTTACGGCACTTGCAACACAATGATATCCAATAAGTGCCGACGATTAGAAGCGTTACAAGAGAGTAACAAACACAAAACACATAGAGAGATAAGGACGACAGATGTTTGATAGGAAGGAAGGAGCAAATCACATCAGAGCAACCGCTCTGGACGTCTTTGATAGTGTCACCATAGCATTTTTTTTAAAGGAAAAAAAAAGGGGAAGAGAGGAGTGGTCGTTTGTACAGGAGATTCTCTAGGAAGGAGAGCTGATCGTTAGAGCAAGTTCAAGTGTAAACCTAAAACCGGATTAAAAATTAAAAGAGACTTTAGTAAAACGGAAGGGCGCCACCAAATTGTGTAAATTGTTTAGGAAACTTGAAACTTTAAAAAATACCAAATAAAACTAAATTTTAAAAAAT
>NW_004797701.1:186588-187726 GCF_000002075.1 Aplysia californica
GGGGGGGAGCAGAGACAGAGAGAAAGACATTGCTTGGTAAACATACGGCAACAACACTAAGTAAATACAGGATAGACGTTAAAAAAAACAGCACGAGAAATGAACGTGTGTCTGGTGGGTGGGTAGTTAAGATAGAGGACTCTCTTTCTCTCTCTCTGGCTCCGTGGTTCTGACGTGGCCTGGGTGTCTCCGACTGACGTCGACATACCGCCCGACACAAAAGACAGCGACGACGAAAAAAAGCAGCAACAACGACAGCAACAACAACGTTCATAGAGACGACAATGAGAGCAATCACAGCAGTGACAACAACAGAAGTAAACCAACAGTACGTTCGTTTGTTTGTTTGTTTGTTGAAAGGGGGAAAAAAGCAAATGGACACAACATCGGTTATGACGGAAAGAACGAGTCAGCCAGCATAAGTTTTAGTTTAGTTTTGGTAGGAGTTTTAGTGCACCAGCAACACAATTAGACCATAAAAGTGTCGAGGATCACGGATGTTGCTGCAGAGTATCAGACGATAGACGTTTGACAGGAAAGAAGAAGCGAACCACACCAGAGCACCCGCCAACCACTCACTTAGTTGGTTTGTTTGTCTGTTTGTTTGACGTCACAGAAGTACATCGACACAACATTCGTAATTAAGGAAAGAACTTTAGTTTTAATAAGAGTTTTACGGCACTTGCAACACAATAATGTCATATAACCATATAAGTGCCGAAGACTAGATGTGTTACAAGAGAATAACATACACAAAAAAGGAGAAGGAGAGATAACGACTATAGACGCTTTAAAGGAAAGAAGGAGCAAACCACACCAGAGCACCCGCCAACCACCAACTTGGAAAGAACAAGACAGACAGAAACAACAAAGGGGAAGAAAAGAACAGCACCATGGTAGGAAGACACTGATAGATACTCCATTAAGACAAAAAAATATTTCCCCACGAGGGAATCGAACTCACGTCTTTAGCATGCAACGGCCCATAGCTTCACCATTACACCACAAAAGCCAACCAGCAACTTCGGCACCACATCCAACAATTGCAAAACGAAAACAAGTCTATACGGCAAGCAATAACAATTTTGTTTATATTGACATCAATACTATTATTATTATTTTTTATTGTTATTATTAT
>NW_004797701.1:189249-190726 GCF_000002075.1 Aplysia californica
GGGGGGGGAGTAGGGCAAACAAAGACATCCAGGTGAGCGAGTCCAGGTTAGTTCGCCTCACAATCAGCTGACACAGGTGTTGGATACTTGTCACGTCACTTCTGGCCGATGTTGGATGTTTCAATGTGCCCTTGGGATGGGAAAGGGAAGGGGGAGGGGGGCATACGGTCGGAACTAAAGGCGACGGACGGACGAACGGACAAACGTATGAGCATACATACATACACATATACGACGTAATAAAATAATATTTTGATGAAAGTCCCCCAAATACACAATTATACACCCTCTCCCACATTTTCCTTGTCTATGGGACTCACTGCCCTGCTTTCAAAATCATCACATTCACTTAAAAACAAAACAACCCAGTAAACCTCAAACAAATACTCCCACACAAAAAACACAAGAACAAGCAAGTTTACCCCAGAGATCAGGTAACAAGGTGTGCTTATACAACCAATGACACACTAAGCAGAACGAAAAAACAACAACCCAGACCTAGACGCCCAAAACGAGGTCAAGACGACCCAATTTCCTGCCACAATCCCTTACGCCTCAATTTAAATGGGAGGAAAAAACCCCACTTAAATAAAACTCTCTCCTTCTGCTTGGCTGACAGGATGTAAAAGAAAATGTACTTCAATTACTTCTTCCGCCGAAGCGTTGTAACAACAACATACTTCGGTATATACTTGAAGAAGCCAAACGTGTGATCTGCTTGGTGAACAAGATCAACTTGAACCATTAATAATGTAATTATTATTATAGAAGCTATCTCTATCTTCAGGCGTCGTTTTAGCTTTCATGATTTGGTTTAACAAGATTTTTATGGAACTCGCAACACAAAAGGTCATATTATTGTACGTGCCTAAGATTAGAGGTGTTTTTAGAGAGTTATATACAAAGAGAAGAAGGAGGATGGAGGATAAGGATCATAGATGTTTGATACGAAAGAAAGAGTAAAACAATCACCCATTCGACAGTATTAACTTGAAGAAGCCGAACTTTTCGTCTGCTTCACTAGAAAGCTTAACCTGAACATTCAATAATATGTCATTTAGTTTTAGTACTAGTTTTACGGCACTCGCAACATAATATGGTTATATAAATGCCGAAAATTATTTGCCGATTTTTACAAGAGAGTAACAAACACAAAAAAGGAGAATAATGATAATAGACGTTAAAAAGGAAAGAAGGAGCAAACTACACCAGAGCACCCTCCAACCACACGTTAATATGTCTTTAGAGGCCCCTGCTAACTTTGATTAGTTGCCGTTTGAGCCTGGAGCTCAGATATTTCCCGACAGACTCTATGGGAGAATGCAGCGGAGACAGACAACAAAGCATGACGGAATCTTACCATGAGCATCTATGTAAAAGTCGGACAATGGTCTTTCTGCAATTCGCATCTTGCTTGGTAAATCTCATCGGTTAGGCAACCAAAACCGTACTCAAATAAATCTTTAAAAAGCACAAC
>NW_004797701.1:194060-197107 GCF_000002075.1 Aplysia californica
TCTTCCCCAATAATACACGCTGGCAGCTCCACATTATAAACTGCCGTAAGAAAGAATAAAACCTAGTATTTGAGAATCTCAGTGAAATCAACTATAGCTTTTTTACCATTTATTAAATCAAGCAAAACAGTGTCCACATCTTTCTATCGTAGTGCGGTATCTATTTCTCTACTCTATATAAAAACACCACAATAAACAAACGATATTGCGGTTAGACAATTTGAACAGAAGCTAGACATATTATTGTTCAAAAAATTTTTCTACCCAATTTGCCCCAAAACTTGATGTCGTTAGATACTAGGTTTTTCCATTCAAACGGCACAATAGACACAATAGGCGTTGACGTCATAGGAGCCACGGTGTACCGAAATAAAGTCTGCCAAGCAGGAACAACAAGCAACAAGGTCCTATTTCAGTCACACTCATTTTTCGATTAGTTTAAGTTTTAGTAAGCGTTTTACGGCATTTGAAACACAAGATAGACCTTGCTGATTCATTGTTCACTGTTTCAGGACGCAACACCCCTGCATTCCGGACATGTCCATTGATGCTCCGTTGCTCTCTCCAAAATGTCGCCGAGGGTCTTTCCACCTTGCTGATCCACGAGGGAAATTGGTCCTATTATACTATGTAAGTGGCGAAAGTTAAAGGTGTTACGAGAGAGCAACACAAAGAAAAGGAGGAGGGATAAAATGAAGAAAGATAGAGGTGTGATATTTAAAAAAGAAAGAACAAATAACAAGAGTAGCCGCCAATCATACATCTCACTTCTGAGACATTTGAGTGTACAAAGTTTTCACACACTTCATCGTATCTCGTGAAAGAACAGAACTAATATCCTTTTGCCCAAGAAAAAACGGGAAACGTTTCTTTTTTTTTTTACACACAAGTAAAAGTAGCACAGGGGCCGAGCTAAGGCACTTTTAATACCCAAAACTAAAAATTTCGATTTATTTATTTTTTGGTCATGTTTCAATCTTTGTAATAGGCCTACATTAATGCACACGAAATAAATTGCAGTGATTCAAAAGTCCCCCTCAGAGATTAAAGAAGGCGTTTTCTCTTTTTGTGTTCTTTTGTGTCGCAGTCATTCTCTAAGCGAAACCTATCTCCAACATAATCAGTCCTTTTCTTTGATAGTTTGATTTCTTATAAAAGGCATAAATCTTATTTTAAATTTACATTAATTAATGTAAAACATACCTCGCCCTCAACCTGCCCATCCCCCACCCCCTCACCTCCCGCCCTCAATCTTGAAAACATAGGGCTGTCAAAAACTATCGTTAAAACAAAGTATTCTTATTACGATCATTGTACCGTAACAATAACAATACGGACACAGTGTCACTGTGTTCGCTTGAAATCAGGAGTGCCAAAGGTGTGATAAGATCAGTTCTCAAAATAATTCCCGACTGCCACTCCGCTGAGCAATATTATATTCACATCACGAGTTTGGTTGCTTAAAAAAAAACCCCAACAATATAACAAGAAACAACAAGAAAACAACTAACAACAAAACTAAACACACACATAAAAGGAAAAAAACCCTACTTTTTTCCCTTTTGAAATAATAATCTGTGAATAGTTTTGGTATGTTCTCACTGCCACAAGTTTGTTCCATCACAAAATTAAGTTATTACATTTTGAACCATCATCCCCCTTCCTCGCCCATGTATGGGGACATTCCACCAGAAGTTCATTTTTGTTCTTCTGGTTCTCATTCTTGTTCCACTTGCTCTTCTTGTCCCCTTTCTTCTTTTTGTTCCTCCCCCAGTTCCCTTTTGTTCTCCTCGCTCTCCTACTGTTTTTGTCTTCTGTTCTAGTTCTTTTTGTCCCTCTCGCTCTCCAACTTTTTGGTTGTTCTTCTAGTTCTTTTTGTTCTTGCTCTTCTATACTTTTTTGTTGTTCTTCTGGATATCTTTGTTCTTCACGCTCTCCTTCTTTACGAGTTCTTCACGCTCTCCTTCTTTACGAGTTCTTCTCGCTCTCCTTCTTTACGAGTTCTTCTCGCTCTCCTTCTTTACGAGTTCTTCTCGCTCTCCTTCTTTACGAGTTCTTCTCGCTCTCCTTCTTTGTGCTCTTCTTGCTTTCTTTCTTGTAGTCTTTTTTTTCTTTTCTTTCAGCACCCCCCCCTCCTCTTCTTGCTTATTTTATTTTGCCTTCCTTGTGGAGTTTCTTCAAATTGTTCTTCTTCTTGTTCTTCTAGTTCTTCTTGTTCTTCTAGTTCTTCTTGTTCTTCTTATTCTTCTTGTTTTTGTATTTTTGTGGTGGTAGTTATTGTTCTTTAGCCAGAGTCCACTACATGCTGCAGAACTCTCCTTCCTTAGAACAACTAACGTACATAAATACATATCACGACCCACGTTCGCTTTTGCAACATAGCGTCTCTTCCCCATGCATTGCCTTCAGGCCAACGACGTACCGCTTTCCAAGGTCTTCTTCATCAGGACCGATGAGTGGTCAAGAGGTATTCTTTTAATCGGGCAAAGGACCGAAGGAAATCGAACCATGGGGGGAGTTTTGGTTTTGATTTTGACGTTAGTTTCGTTTCTGTTTTTTTGTTTGTTTTCCGCTTTGCTTGGTTTTGTTGTTTTCGTTTGCGTGGCGAGTCCCCCTACATCTCAACTAACGAGCCCGCCAAAACCGAGAGAGCGTGAAGAGAATACAGCCATGACCTGCACCAAGGACAGGCTCTCTTTTGTCAACTAGCTGTAAGGAGTGGTGGAGGGGAGGGGAGGGGAGGGGAGTGAGGGGAGGCAAGGGGAGGGAGGGGGCATTGTAGCGCCATTGTTCCGTGGCCAGAGCTGTGCCATTGGGAAACAGTTCCAAAAACATGATTATCAAAAAAGTTTATTGTGTTGGAAGGAAGGCATGGCCCGACGCGTCACAGCATGGGGGAGGGGGATTCATATATCTCACGGTTCTGGTAGACACCTCTCTCTGTCTCTTTCCTCTCTCTCTCTCTCTTTCTCTGTGTGTGTGTGTCTGTCTGCCTCTCTCTCTCTCTCTCTCTCTCTCTGTCTGTCTGTCTGTCTGCCTCTCTCTCT
>NW_004797701.1:197253-199293 GCF_000002075.1 Aplysia californica
TGTGTGTGTGTGTGCGTGCGTGTGTGTGTGTATGTGTATGTGTGTGTGGTGTAGTGTGCGCGCACACGTGTGCGAGCGTGCGTCACAGAGAATGAGAGATACAAAATATGCATACCACTTATTTGTGGACAATAGAACCTACCCTAACGGCCACCTGTCCAAGACAATCGCCTACACAAACAACCACCCCTACTCCCTTGCGTTTTAAAAATAATATTATAATATTATATCTAGATCTGCCACCATCAAAGAATTCCTCCTGCCCAAGACAATCACTATTATTCTCCTCGCGCGTGTGCGCGTGTCGACAAAGAATGGCTAGCCGGTTGTCTGTTGTAGTCTGATATTTCGCTATTTTGTTACGTTCGTGAATTATTACAGGAATGTATTTGTGTATGAATGTATGTGTGCTACCCGCCGTAAATCAAATAATATCCCCACAAGGAAAACCGGATTGATAACAATGTTTCACCCTACACCTGACCGGAGAGTGGTAACCGGTGTCAGTGGCGCAAATTTTCCCAATGTGGTGTGGGTGTCTTTTTACACACGCATCGGTATAAAGTAGATAATTTAGGAGGCAGGCTTCGACTCTGCCTGTCAGGGCCATCCCAGCTTAGAGGGAATCCACCAGAAATAATAATGATCGATATCATTTGTATAGCGCGAATCCCCGCTCAACAGCAAGCTCTATGCGCTTCACAATCTGTACTATTACCCCAGCAGACCGGAGAGCATTCTGAAACAAACACAACTCCCCGGGAAGCATACAGTGTAAGCAGTCAATTATAGGCACTAAAACACTAACTAAAATACTGAGATACGCAAAAAAAATCTTCCCCTCTTAAGAATCAAACACAGATCTCGGCAAAGCGCCAAACCGCAACAAGACAGACGCTAGTGTAGCCCGTGTAGCATCTATCTTTATTTAGTTGCATGTCTCCTTAACATGAATACTGCGCTGCAGCAAGAGCTGCTGCAATGACTGAGGTTTCGTTCACAAGCGTGAAGAAGCCGTGCTGCACTAGTCAAAGTCTTCAACAGAGCTTGTCAAACACTGTTCTATGGTCAGCGCCCATTTTTGCCACCTTTCAGACGGTAACCTTTCGTACCACCTTCCTACATGTATTTCCAAGCAGGGCATTGAACAGTACCCGCTACTACCCGAGTGACCCCCAACCACCACCAAAGTTACCAAATCGTCCATATAGTGTAGTGGGGGGAGATATCGCCCAGGTTGACAAGCAATGCACTGGTCTACAATATGCCCATTTCCCTCCCTGGAAAAAAACCCTTAAAAAACCCCTAAAAACTCGGGCAGGTCATCTAGCTCTTGATCAGTGCACCACCACCATCATCAGCTGTACGAAAAAAGGACTGAGCAGCTTGACTGGGTCGTGCTAACGTCAATCTTTACTTCACCTCAGCATTCTTCGCTACACCTCTCTAAGTCGTGTGAAAGTCACTTTTATTTCACCTTGTCCCTGAATTCTTCGGTACACGACCCACCTCCTGATCACTCTGTTCTTCGGTTACACCTCTCGGACACCTTTCACTGCAGCACATTCTCCAGTACACCTCGGTCACCATTCAAGCCAATTATTCGGTACGTCTCTCGCCCATGCGAAAGTAAAACTGTTTTTCCTTTTTCTTTTCTTTCTTTCTTTTTTTCCCCCCACAGCGTGCGGTTGGTCTTCTTTTTCTTTTTGCGATGCTCTATCTCCTCTCCTGACTTTTCGCTGACCCCATCTGATGACCCTTTTAGCATTGACAGTGATTTGAAAAAAGGATGGGATTAGGGTGAAAGGAGGGAGGGGGGGCGTGAAGCAAGAACTCTTTTCCGACCCACCAGCTGTTTCTACCTTGTCTTTTTCGAACATTACGATCGCTATTATCCTATCCATATACATCTTTATAAAACTTTAGAGAAAAAAAAATAATATCAAAAGAAAAAAATGCAACTGCAAATGATCCATCTGCTTTGATTCGTGTAGTTTTGTTGTTGTTGTTGTTTTTTGTTGTTGTTTTTTGTTGGGGGGG
>NW_004797701.1:199393-201890 GCF_000002075.1 Aplysia californica
TGGGTAGGAAGGAAAATGACTCGTGTAGATAGGGAAGAAAATGATTGGTGTAGACAGGGAGGGAAATGACTGGTGTGGACAGGGAGAGAAAATGACATGACTGGTGTAGATAGGGAAGAAAATGGCCGGGGTAGACAGGGAGGGAAATGACTGGTGTAGATAGGGAAGTAAACGACTGGTGTAGTTAGGGAAGAAAATGACTGGTGCAGACAGGGAGGGAAATGACTAGTGTGGACAGACGAGAGACTCACCCGTCGGCGGGAATGTCGCGGAGCTGCAGCGCCATCTTGGCCAGCTGTATCTTGAAGGAGGGGAAGTTCTCGTCGTCCGCAAGGTACGAGTCTAGCTTGACCTCCTTGCGGTGCGCCTCGCGGATGGCGCGCTCCTCCTGCTTGCTGCGCTGCGCAGCCGAGTGCGGAAAGTTGCCGCCGGCGTGGCCCTGGCCGTTCTGGTGGTGCTGTGGCATGTCGCCGCCGATGTTGCGCGTCATCTTGGCGCTGCCCTGGCGGTAAAAGTTTCCTCCCCCGCTGTAGACTCGGCCCGGCATCTTAGTGGTGGTCCTCCATCAGGGCTGACGAGACAGGGGGTTGAACAGGAGGCGGGAGAAAAAAGATCCTACCTAGTTCCGAGTCGGTGTGGAGGAGGAATATCGGTGGACGGGCACGAGGGTAAGGGATACAACAAACAACCTTAAAACACCTCAACGTGTCTTCTTGGACGAAAAACAAAACAAAATACACACACACACTGGGAATAGAAGTGTATCACACAACAAAAAAACAACTCTTCTCCTCTAGCCGTGGGGGAAAAACAATTCAAAATAAAAACAAAAGAACAGCTGCTGACAGTGGTGAAAGTTGAGGGCGGTTGAAACGTCCAAAGATGGCGTCACGTTCGTGTGGGGTGAGTAAGCCAACACCTTTCAGTGTGAGTATGTAAAGAGCCAAGTCTTTGTCCTTTGTCAGAGGGGGAACTAAGCCAGCAGGTAGGACTCTTTCGTCGGGTTCTCCTTGAAGCAATATCCAAAAACAGTGCTGAATGAAAAAGAGCCAAATTGTCTTGAGATCTGAAACGACAACACGAGTACAGATTAATAATAGCAATGACTTTAGTTCCAACAACTGAATATAAACTTCATGTTTTAATCCGAAAACAGAGCTATACTGCCCCCCCATATATAAAACATACAAAATCTTCCATAAAACGAAGTCTCGTGGGTGCACGCAAGGCGAAGAGTCTAATCATACATGTGCAATAATTACGCAACGGATGCATGTACAAAGAACTGAGATGATAAAGTGTGTTAGAAAGAAAGAGAAATATGAACCACCTCCACCTCCCTCATTTTTGCACACACAATCAAAACGACAGGTAGCCAACTTATAATAGAAAAAGAATAGACACCCTCCTCCAAAAATTCTATTCTCACTTTTTTAAAAGACAGTAGTGCAGGTTTGGGGGACAGAGAAGTGTGATTTATGCTGCCCTGCATGTTTTAGATAAAAAAAGAAAGCGGAGCTCAGCATATTAATTTTTTTCTTTCTTTCTTTTTCTAGGGGGAGGAGAGGGATGGATAGGTGGAAAGACATTACAACAGTGACCTTGGAGGAAGTGTTGTTGTATTCTGGTTGAATGTGTTGCAACTATTTCTGGTCACCCCCCCCCACACACACACACACACAACCACCCCTCACCCACACACACACACACACAACCACCCCTCACCCACACGCACAACCACCCCTCACCCACACACACACACACACACGCACAACCACCCCTCACCCACACACCCCGTCGACCCTTCATACCAAAAAAAAAAAACGCCTAACACCATCAAGAAGGCCTCAAACCTCAACTATTTCAAGCTGATTTACTACTTTATCATATTCCTTTTGTGCCCTGAGCTTATAGCCCCGAAAGGTGGGGACACAATCCCGCGCCACTAACCAACTTCTGGTCCCCCCTCCACTTCTTCTTTCAACTGTGGGGGCTATTTAGAAACCTTAATGCCCCATGGGACTTAACAGGCCGTAAACAGGGGTACGCGTTTCGGACAGGTTAATGTCTGCACACCCCAAAGGGTGCGAACCTGTTTAGCCGCACTCTTGGCTGACTAATGCCTTGTTAACGGAGAAACGACGAACAGATTCGGTGGGGGCCAAAGTGGTTCGAAAGTATGCACCGCGCGTTTTGATCAGAGCCGTTTCGGATCTAGGGAGACGACGACGACGACGACGACGACGACAGGCTGACATTCCATGTCATGGGCAGGCCAGGCGTGACAAGGACAGAGGTATGCGGAGAGGGTTTGGGGGCCTAAAGGTATGCTTGTTTGTTGGCTTGTTTGTTGGCTTGTTTGTTGGCTTGTTTGTTTGTTAGTACATGCTGTGCTCTCAGACGAGTTTCGGTATACGTGAAGTGCTTTTATGAGGTGCTTTTTTTTACGGGCGCAGCTAGATGTGAGGGAGCACGAGATCGTGACATGTGTGTAAGG
>NW_004797701.1:203558-210139 GCF_000002075.1 Aplysia californica
CTCTCTCTCTCTCTCTCTATCTCTCTCTCTTTCTCTCTCTCGGCCCCACCTCCCCCTTATTTTTCTATTCACGAATCGCATGATCCTACTTTGCAACACCGGTGGAGTAAATGCAGGCCAACTCCTTTGAATTTTATAGCGCTTGCCTCGGTGGCTCTTTATTCTTTATAATATATACAGGAGGAATTTCAGCTCCGCGACTTTTCACAACTTAATAAACAGCATATCCTGGGGGCGTTTTAATGAAGCGACCGCTGTAAAACTGATTATAGATTACTCTGGCTGAAATTCAGTCGCAACGGTACAAGACAGCTACCCATTTTTCGAGGAAAAGGTATGCGTAAGAGTTCAACGCCCCTTTCAATATTATAAGTTCTATATAGGTTACATTATAACACATTTCCAAGGAGAAAAGTGGTTGACTTAGACGGAAGGACGTATTGAAAAGTGCTAGTAAAAGGTGCTGTAGAAATAATACAAAAAAGGGGGGTAAGGGTCGTTCCAACTTAGTGATTGTCTTAGAAAGTGGCAGTTCGAGCAAGTACGACTGATTTCGAACCAATCCAAAGCAGGAAGAAAGAGACGCAATACTAAATATACACATGATGCAGATTCATTATACTTCATATTATGACTGTGAATCGTATGGGGTTTTTTTGTTTGTTTGTTTTTTGGGTTTTTTTTTTTTTGTGGAAATGTCATTCTGTAGCATCCCCCCCCCCCCTTTTCCCCCCTTCTTTTCATTTTTTTTAGCAAGCCTTAAGACGCCGTACAGATTGAATCAAAGAGAATTACATGGCTCAATGAAGTTTTAAAGTTTCGTTTGATAAAAGTTTTACGGTGACTAAGGTCATAATATGATGAGCGCGCTTGTTACTTTCACGTGAGTTCGTAGCACAGCAATTTATTATTTTAAGTTCTTTTTTGTTTAACATGTAGAAATCTAGGTGTCTTTACGCACCCATCAATGCAATGTGGAGTATTTATGAAGCAGGTTTAGACCCTACCTCGGATGAGAAGGAAACAACATCCAAACAGAAAGACCAAGATACTCGATAAAAATTGCCAACACTCGTGAGTCAAACTCGGGTCTCAACGTGTGCGACGGCCAAGCGCCTAGCCACTACACAAAAACCAGTAAGGTGCCAAATCCTCTCATGACAATTACAAATAAACATACCGTTAGATAAAGAAGTTTAGTTTTAAGAGTTTCACGGCACTTAGTTTGAGTTTTCGTCAGTGTTTTACGGCACTTGCAACACAATTAGGTCATATGAGTGCCAAAGAATAGAGGTGTTACAAGAGAGTAACAAAGTCAAAAAAGAAGGAGGGGAGATAAAGATGATAGATGTTTGAAAGGAAAGAAGAAGCAAACCCCACCAGAGCACCCACTCATGGCACGGGCTCCATAAAAAGGCCATATATATGTACGAAAAACTAGCGGTATTACTAGAAAGAAAGTAAGATGATAACAAAAAGGAGGAGAGATTTATTTGTTTTAGTAAGGTTTTACGAGGCTCGCAACTGCATACGATCATATGAGCTCCAAGGGGTGGATGTCAACAGAGAAATCCAAACGGGGAATCAGGATTACTCTGTTCACCTCTCTAGCCTCAACAGCACAGAGTCTGTTTCGACTATCAAGGCACCTCGGAAATAGCAGTTCACAAGAGAGTGACAAACATACAAAAGAAGTAGAGGAAAAAATTACGAGTAAGGATAAGGAAAGAAAAATCACCAGTTCCCCCTATGTTGTCCCATCACAGTAAGAGCATGACATTGATAAATCAGCCTATTTACAATTCCACTGGGTATAAGAACATGTTAATATCCTCACCCAATTGGGAATGGCCTAAAGACACTTCAGTCGGTGGCACTGCCCGGGGGGGTTAAGGAGGAGAGATAAAGACGATAGATTTTTAATTAGAAAGAAATACTTGAGCAATAAATCACAACAGAGCACCCGCCAACCACCTACGACAGAGCTGTGAAATAATAATAATAATAATAATAATAATAATAATAATAATAATAATAATAAAAATAATAAATTATATCAAGTAAGTAAAGAAGAAGGCCCCCTTTCGTAACCACGATCAAACAACCTTCTTTTTCTCATTCTCAGAATAGTCACTCGCGCTGAGATCAGAGGAAAAAAACAACAAAAACTCGCGTAGGAAGGAGAGAGAGACGACAGTGACGGATAACCTACTTGATCTTACTCTTTGAGAGTTCCAGGGAAGAAGGGCAACCGGTACTTTGATCAGATTGAAAGGAGCGCGCATGTCCGTCGGTCTCTCAGTCAGTCAGTCAGTCAGTCTGTTTGTTTGTTTCTGTCTGTCTGTCTGTCTGTCTGTCTGTCTGTCTGTCTGTCTGTCTGTCTGTCTGTTTCTGTCTGTCTGTTTCTGTCTGTCTATTTGCCCCCCCCCCCTCTCTCTCTCTCTAACACACACACACACACACACACACACACACACACACACACACACACACACACACACACACACACACACACACACTGACAACAACATGTACACCTTCATTCATAACCGACGTAGAAACCTGCAGATTTAGCGGTAAACGGACTACCATCTCCACCACGCTGACTGACCCCAAGGGTATCCATAAACATAAACAGAAAAAGAAAACACTTTAAAACAAGCGAAAAAATAAATTACCACAAACACTTAGCTACTGAAATTTCAACACAAATCGCTGGAATGTCGCACAATCATATTGAATCATGGAAACGAATGCGACATAATATAGCAAGAAAGATAAAAAAAAAACAACAACAACAACAACAACAACAACAACAACCCCAAAACAACAACGACAATAAAAATATAAATAATAACTTAAATCAAACAGAACCAGCAGTTGAACGACAAACCACGACGGACAAAATGACATATAGATCTATATAAATAATTAAATTAAAATAATAATTTGAAGGAAAAAACAACTATAACAACAAAAAATAATAGTCTACAATAAAAAGTACGACCCACACAAAATATAATACAAGTATATCAAGAGTCCAAACCAGAAATCGCGCTGTGACACCTTGGGGAAAGTACTCCACTCGCGAAGTTGACAACTTGAGCGCTGTCTTACTTCACAATCCTCATCAACATTTCCAGGACGGCCCGGAAGAAATCACGGAGTGACGGCAAAGATTCTTTGGTGACGGCGTCCCAATGAGGAGATCCCCACCCACTAACAGACGACATACGCACCGCGCGCCGGGCGTCCACACCAGCTCTTTCGCCGGCCACGGCTGGGCGAAATCTGAGTAAAAAATTCGGTTAACCGGTAACAGGGCTCATTTTATAAACCTAATCGTCATGGTGCTGCTATTTTAGCCTTAGTCAGACTTACGCCACAATGGAAAGCATTAATGGTGTACAATTTAGTAGTAACATTTTTCAAAATCACGGGCACCTACATCCTCATTTTAGACATTTCCATTTTCTTTAAGGACTGGTGGGGCACCTGAGGTCTATTTTTTGGCTATTACAAGGCCTAGAGCGCCCATATTTGCTGTAGGACATCGTGTGTTATTGGGGATTTTAAATCAATAGTTCAAAAAGTATATTGTGAATTGGTTGCTATGGAAACGGTGGCCATATTGGATTTCGTATACCTTTTTCAATCCCATTTTATGTCCTTATTTATTAACCAATTCACTTCTAATTTGGCATGCCAACAGTACATATGTAGCTCTTAAATTTGGCTTGTTGAATTTTTTATATATGCTTTAGTTTTTATTTTATGACATTTACAATTGAGATGTTGCAAAAAAAGTGTAAAAAAGGAAAATTCATGCTTTCTAAGCCCATAAATCAAAAACTACTACATTAATCAAAAATTCAACAAGCCAAAATTTAGAACTAGGTGTTGTTGGTATCCTGTGAAAGTTACATTAAAATTGAATAAGAAACAGAGCAGAAAAATGGGATAATATGTGAAAAAATAGAATTGTGAGAAAACAGCCGATACAGGTAAGAAAAGGCTAGACAACATGTGCTTTCGCCGAAAAACCTGACAAAAAAACACAGCTTTAGGGTGTAGCAAGGCTTACATACGTTTCTGGATATTGTTCAGGAAGTGTCCAGGTACTATAATATGTAATAAACCCAATTTACAAAATTTGACCCCCAAACACGATTTCTAGGTGCCCCACCAGCCCTTAAAAACCTAAAAGAAAAAGTATTATAAAACAGCAAATCGGATTTTCCCGATTATCTCAAAAATGTAAAAATGAGACGAGCCATATCGGCAACAACACGTTGGATGGGCTACAATACATGAACTATGGTAGCTGGTAGACGGAGACACTCGATGAATAAAAGTTTGCCAGTTTGAGTAAAGAAAAGCAAATCGACGCATACCTGTAGAGTGCAGGGCACGGGGGCAAAAATAACAAAGAAAGAAAAAAATATGTCCCACCAGTCGCGCTCTCCAAATATCCCACCCCCAAACCACACACACACACACACACACACACACACACACACACACACACACACACACACACACACACACACAAAAACAAAAAACAACGAACATTTCCATAAACTGGTATCGAACCCAAGTCTCTTATAAAAGCAAGACCAAGAACTTTTTTTTTTTGGTAAGCGTTTTACGGCACTTGCAACTGCATAAAAGGTCATATGAGCACGCGGGACACATTAAACGTTTTCAGTTGGTAGGAAATTTTGAATTTTTCCTGGGTGGCAGCCAAAGCCTACTCTTATCGATTTTTAGACCACCAAGGCTTATCGATGATTTTAGACCACCAAGGGGTCTTTAACGTGTGCAACTTTCACTTTGGACCTCCGAGATTTTTCTCCCCTGTCCGAGAAGGCTAGGTGCAGATCAGGGGTGCGGCTGAAAGACAACAGAACGAAGGAGCCAAGGAGTGCAATAGAAAGACTGCAGAAAGGGTCAGGAGCCCAGAGGAGGGGGCAAAGGAGGTGAGGTGGAGGGGGCAGAAAGTGGAGACGAAATCAGACGACAGAACATTGCTGGAGACCAGGAAAGAAGGTGAAAGGAGACAATTTTTTAGAAGAAAATTTTTCCATGGTTACCCTGATTCGAACCCGGGACCTATTGAATGAGAGGTGAACACCTTAACCTCTAGGCCACGAGAGCCCCCCTCCAAGAACGTTACCATTTCAGCAGAGATGAGGATTCTCTATGGGACCTCAGCTGGAGAACACCGGAAATCTACAGGAGAACACAACATGTGAGCAGAAGGGTATAAATACAAGTACATCTTAAAAGGTTGAGCTTGAGTAAAGTGAAGCACATCGGCACAGTAATGGTTATTTAGTGCTGGTAAAAAGACAGGCAGAGAGAAACAACAGAGGGAAAGTGAACACGACGTAGGATCAACCAGTGATACCCTCCAACCACTCGCACATTAATAAGACCATACGTTTCTGGAATAACAAACAACAACACAAACGACAACGACTCAAATAAAACCTATCAGCTATAACCGGGACAATCAAACACAGAATGCAGATCAAAGCAACCGGTTGTGTGAAAAACGGGTGCCGCCCAGCCCTCAAGTCGTCAGTCACTTCAGGCCACCTGAAGCCGACGCGAGGTGAGATTGGGACAGGTAAAGAACAAGGTAGGAGGGGAGGGGGTGGGAGGAGGGAGGGAGGAAGGGAGGCGCTGTGAGTTGAAAAATAAGGGAAAGGGAGGAAGAGGAGGTGCTGTGAGCCGACAGTGTCGCTTCGCTCTGCCTGGAGGCATTGGGGCTCTTGTTGGCAGCGGCCGACACGACAGACGATTTGAGGGAGGAGGAAAGGGGGAAGGGAAGGGAGAGGGGGGAAACCAAGCGAGGCGGCAGCCCTCAGGTTAACCGCGACTATTATATTTAGTTGCTAAAATTAAACTATGACATGTCAACGTGTTCGAAGGGCAGTATACTTCAAAACATTCCCACAGGAACCCGTCAACGCACATCAAGCAGAGCTGCAAAAACACATGCACGAGGTGCATGAAAGGATAAGGTAACATAACCTATTATCATACGCAATGTATACCCAACAATAAATTGGAATGGATATATTAAAAATAATGAAGCGTAGGAAAGAGTCTTGATTGAAGATGTCAACAAGATCATAGAGAGAAGAAGATGGAGATATAATTTGGGACTTGCTTTGGGGTGGGGGTGTTTCGTAGTTGTTGTTTTTTTGTTTTTTTGTTTTTTTGTGGGTTTTTAGAATATCAGAGACAGGATTATCATTATCAGACACGGTACTGGAGACCAGATATTAAAAGAAAAAGAGGTAGACCAACTGGCAGTTACAGAAGTGCCATCAGGGATGAGTCAATTACCAAGGGCCTTGATAATGCTTAGTTAGAGAGGAAGTAGTCAGGGACAGACAAGCGAGGCTTCGACTGTTTTCTACCTAGAGTGAGTGAGTGAGTGAGTGAGTGTCTTCCACAGGATGAAGAGACCGATGCTTTCATCTGTTTCCGAGACATCACAAATTATCAAACACGAGCAAAATTAATTCAACATATCTCATTCTCCTACTTTCTCCCTCCCCCCCCCCCCC
>NW_004797701.1:210239-212681 GCF_000002075.1 Aplysia californica
ACGAGGTGCATGAAAGGATAAGGTAACATAACCTATTATCATACGCAATGTATACCCAACAATAAATTGGAATGGATATATTAAAAATAATGAAGCGTAGGAAAGAGTCTTGATTGAAGATGTCAACAAGATCATAGAGAGAAGAAGATGGAGATATAATTTGGGACTTGCTTTGGGGTGGGGGTGTTTCGTAGTTGTTGTTTTTTTGTTTTTTTGTTTTTTTGTGGGTTTTTTTTAGAATATCAGAGACAGGATTATCATTATCAGACACGGTACTGGAGACCAGATATTAAAAGAAAAAGAGGTAGACCAACTGGCAGTTACAGAAGTGCCATCAGGGATGAGTCAATTACCAAGGGCCTTGATAATGCTTAGTTAGAGAGGAAGTAGTCAGGGACAGACAAGCGAGGCTTCGACTGTTTTCTGCCTAGAGTGAGTGAGTGAGTGAGTGAGTGTCTTCCACAGGATGAAGAGACCGATGCTTTCATCTGTTTCCGAGACATCACAAATTATCAAACACGGCAAAATTAATTCAACATATCTCATTCTCCTACTTTCTCCCTCCCCCCCCCCTCTCCCCCGCCCATCTCTCTCTCTCTCTCTCTGTGTGTCTCTCTCTGTCTCTCTCTGTCTGTCTCTCTCTCTCTCTCTCTCTCTCTCTCTCTCTCTCTCTCTCTCTCTCTCTCTCTCCTCCACGTCAGAGCACCGTGGACACCTTGTAAGGATATCTTGAATTGTTTGATTGCTTGGTTGTTGTCTTTTTAGCAAATAGGTCCACATCGACACAATAACGGCCATTTAGTGGAGGGGAAAAATTTAGACCGACAGACATAAACAACAGAAGGAAGGAAAATAAATAGGACCAACCAGTATAGCTATCTCCAATCACCCAACCACGTCACGATATCTATGAGACAAGACCTCCGAAAGTTATTATTATATTGTTTTGTTACAGAAAGAGTTTTACGGCACTTGCAACAGAATTACGTCATGCAAGTATCGAAGATTTGAGGTGTAATAATAAAAGTTACAAGTAAAACAGAAGGAGGAGAGACTATAATGACGATAGATGTTTGATAGAAAAGAATGTGCAAATCACACCAGAGCACCCACCAACCATCCACTACTCCGAAGTAATGACCAACCGAAAGTACAAAGGTATGACCAAGACAAGTGAACAGAGAGACTGAAAAATTCAACAACAACAAAAAAAAGAATGCCCGACTTACAATACGAACCAAAATTATCCGCGCTATAGTCCAGCACGATATCAACTAAACGATCGGAGTTCCAAAGAGCTATATAAAAATAATACATGTATATTAATATATGGTCTTTTACATCTAACAGACGATCTTAACAATGCATGATTCAACTTTGCCTGCTGGTAGACACAGGAAGTAGATTGCCCAAGTACATGTACTGCACTGTAAGCTACTTCCCTTCCTGCAAAATTTGATTTCCTTGATATGCTCGAAATGTGAGACATTACCAAATACGTTTGGGATCAAGGAAAGAGTAAGGGTGTATATCATTACAAGTTCACAGGTGTGGCGGGGGTATATTTTTTATGGTACCGGTAGGAAATTATAATTTTTTCCCGCGAGGAGGCTTAATCGGTCTACTCTTTTACGATTTTCAAACATCATAAAACGTGTATACTGATGGTCGAAAAGCCATATTTCAACCTTTAAAGGTTTGTTGCTATTGTTGTTGTTGTTGTTGTTTTGCTTTAAATTTTTCTTTCTTTCAAGTCCACGTGAAGCATAAAGAATTTACGAACGTATTGGGGGGGTCGAAAATCATGTTGGTGATGATGCAAACCAATCGGTATGTCGACCTCCTTTCACCAAGGTGTAAACATAATATAGGGGTTTGTTTTTTCCTGGGTTGTTTTTTTTTTTCTCTTTCTTCTTTAAGTCGAGCTGATCAGTGGATAGATAGGGGGTTGGAAGAGGGAAAAGGAAATGATTTGAGGGTGCGCGCGTGTATAGTTTGGGAGGGGGGAGGAGGAGGAGGAGGAGGAGGAGGAGGAGGAGGAGAAGGAGAGAGAGGAGAGAGAGAGAGAGAGAGAAGGGGGGAGAGAGAGGGAGAGAGAGAAAGAGAGAGAGAGAGAGAGAGAGAGAGAGAGAGTGTGTGTGTGTGAGAGAGATCTCGAGAGAGAGAGAGAGAGAGAGAGAGAAAGAGAGAGAGAGAAAGAGAGAGAGAGAGAGAGAGAGAGAGAGAGAGAGAGAGAGAGAGAGAGAGAGAGAGATTTTTTAGTCTTAGTCTTAGTTTTAGTAAGCGTTTTACGGCACTTGCAACACAACAAGGTCATATAAGTGTCGAAAAAAAAAAAAAAGAATGGGGGGAGATAAAGACGACAGATAAGATGTTTGATAGGAAAGAAGAAGCAAACCACACTAGAGCACCCGCCAACCACCCACACACACACACACAGAG
>NW_004797701.1:214566-216765 GCF_000002075.1 Aplysia californica
GGGGGGGGTGTTGTTTTGTCCGTTTCTTAGTTGTTGTTTTTTGCGATAGTTTTACAGCCACCTGGTACATCAGTAGTATGCCCGCCACCTTGTCACTGTCATATCCAACTACATAATTATACAATGTACATGTACAGTATTCACAAAGACTAGCAAAACACTTGTGCATAAAAAAAAAGCTAGGCGATGGCTCTCCAGCCAAATTTAGTTTTCGTTTTAGTAAGAAATTTACGCACTGACAAATATATATATGGGTGTCGAAGGTTTGAGAAGTTACGAGAGAGTTACATACAAAGAAAAGAAGATAAAGAGATAAGGACGATAGATGTCTCATAGATGACAAAATAGCAGCAAACCACAAGAGAGCACTCGCAAAACAACCATAAACGTTCCCCATTCAAACAAACAAACAACAAAAACACCAATAAAATTCAATTTTGTGGCTTACTGGGTTTTTTAAGGGAGCCGCCGGGCGCAGCCTAGATGAAGACCTTACACCTACGTCACAAGTACCCGGCTTAGCAGCCACTCGGACAAAAGAAAGCAGCCAAGCGAGAAGTGGGGGACGGCCATAGATGTACACTATAGCAGAGAGTGTCTCTGACTATAGTTAAAAGGAGGTAACTCTATGGGGACGGCAAAGACCAACGGCGCCGGAAATTGCCAAGGCCTTAGCTTTTTTTTTTTAATTAAAAAACATCTATCTACCTATCTATCTATCTATCTATCTATCTATCTATCTATCTATCTGTCTGTCTGTCTGTCTGTCTGTCTGTCTGTCTGTCTGCCTGCCTGCCTGCCTGCCTGCCTGCCTGCCTGCCTGCCTGCCTGCCTGCCTGCCTGCCTGCCTGCCTGCCTGCCTGCCTGCCTGCCTGCCTGCCTGCCTGCCTGCCTGCCTGCCTGCCTGTCTGTCTGTCTGTCTGTCTGTCTGTCTGTCTGTCTGTCTGTCTGTCTGTCTGTCTGTCTGTCTGTCTGTCTGTCTGTCTAATCATTTAATTATTAATATGTATTTCATTCATTATATTATCATGTTGTTATCTAAATGTATTTATTTATCTTCTTTTATTCATTTAAAAACATTTATTTAGGGGGAAGGGGTGGAGAACGAAAAATAGAATGAGGCTGAGACTGAGATAAGGGAGAAAAAGACGACAGGTTTTTTTCGGGGGTGGGATACTATTGGTAGGCCTACTAAAGGGGAGGGGGAGGGATAGATAGTATGAGGAGACAAAGGGGAGAGAGAGAGAGAGAGAGAGAGAGAGAGAGAGAGAGAGAGAGAGAGAGAGAGAGAGAGAGAGAGAGAGAGGGGAGAGAAAGAGAGAGAGAGAGAGGGAGAGAAAGAGAGAGAGAGAGAGAGAGAGAGAGTGGAACAAACAGGTCACGAAATTGAAAAGCTAGTTCCATGCGCGCTCATGCTTTAACGAAGGGCTCTAAAGTTGAATTTAGTTTAGTTTTAGACCCACTAGAGCACCCGCCTGAATTTAAACACATCAAATTATCCAAACTGACATTATATTCAAACAAGTGTTCACTTTTGTTTGATGCCTTTGTCGTTGACAAGCGCCGAAATAAGACACCGTTGTGCACAGCGATTATGAGAGCTTTCCTTTCTTACCATGAAACAGCTATTGCGCGAAGGCTTAGTGGACCGTGCGATGTCTAGAACTTGACTTGGTAAACACGAGCCTGTGTCTCGTTGGCTGAATGTGTTGGATTGATGTGTTAGTATCTTATCTATAAATAGATGGATTCTCATTATTCAACGTACCTTTGGCTATTTGATTAGGCAGAAAATCTGATTTATTCTAGATGGGGGTGGGAAAGGATCACATGGGGTATGTTGCAACGAAATCGGTTCACAGACGAAATAAGAACACTCTACCCTATCATCTGTCAACAGTTTGATCTCAGCCTCAGTAGTTTCGGCATTGTAAAGAAAGAGACCAGGATGTCACAGTGGTCTAACATATGTCATCATTGCACATACATGTTCGCTGTTTGCCTAGCCTTGAACCCCTCGCTCTCACCAAAGATGGCAAACATGAACCTCAACTTATGTTGACGCACTGTAAACCGTCATTTCTACCATGGCCCCAATATTATGCAATAGTGTTACGGATGCTATCTTTAACCAGCTTTATCTGAAATGACGACTAGTTTTTTTTTTGTTTTTTTTTGTTTTGGGGGGGGGGGGGGGGA